>NC_056735.1:1313421617-1313609117 GCF_019279795.1 Protopterus annectens | reverse complement strand
TTTTCTTTTAGCTAATACCATGGAAGAATAGTCATTGTCAAAACGCACAGTTGTTTCATTAATCTTAACAGGAGCTTTAGCCCAAGCAGATTTAAGAACCATCTCTTTATCAAAAGATGATAGAAATCTAACTATAACTGATCTAGGATAGTTTTTGTTAGAGTTAGTATTAGCTATAGATCTATGTGCTCTTCGATACCAAAAGAGAATGCTTCTGGTAAATCTAAAGTTTTAGGGAGCCATGTTGTTAAAAAGAAGTAATATTGTTACCTTCAATATTTTCTGGCAGTCCAAAAATCCTAATGTTATTGCCTAGATCTATTTTCCAGGTCATCCAGCTTTGTTTGTAAATGAGTATTTTGTTTCAGCAGAAACTCAGTGTTGATTTCCTCTTCTTGTATTCTATTTTCCATGTCATTCACAGCTTCTTCTATGCCTGTCATCTGGATCTTCTGTTGTTGCAGGTCCATATGTAACAAGTCTATTTGTTTTGTAGTTTTTCTATGAAAGTGTCTATTTTAGTATCCATTTTATCCATCTTAGCAGTAAGTTGCTGGACTATAATTATCAGAGACTGAAGTTCTTTCTTGATGCTGGAGTCTTGAGAATTTGTCTTACTGGAACTCATTTCAGACTGATAAACTGACAGGAAAATTTCCAAAGTAATTTCTGACAGGAATATTATTAAGATTTCCTTTCTTTTTTAGATATAGTTCAAGAACTATATAAAATAAACATATTTAGAAAGAAAATTACTTCAAAAATTAATTTTTTTAAGTAATTAATTCCTGTCAATGTAATGAAATTGGTGGAGCTGAAGAAATCTGCTGCTATCCTGTGTTCATCCTTGGCCACGCCCCTCGAGATTCACCTCTTGAGTTTTGTCTTGAGGTGATCTTGGCATCCGTGTCTCAAGCACATAATAACAACATTACAATCAGAAGCCCAATCATAGGAATTGGGTCTAGCAGTTAAAACAAAATGGTTATCTAGGACTCAGCAGTAGTTTAACTTCTGGTGCACCATTAAGATGTATTTTTGACCACCTTCTTGTTTATTGTATACATCAATGGTATCAAGATACGAGACTGTTGCATGATAACAAAGTCTGCTGATAAAAAGATCATGACCAATATCCCTACTGTAGCATTCTTATAAGTGGCAGCACTGTCTTGGAGAGGTTACAAATGGGATGGGCTGGACATATCTTTTTTGATGGGGTGACACTTATATAACTGCTAAAATTATCATTTGGCAGTATATCAGAGACAGTACTACAGGAAATCCAGACTTGAGTGTTTTAAGAAATACTCTGATTCATGATGATGGTAAATCCAGTAAATTATAAGAGGTTCTGATCATAGTCATGAAGGATGAGAGACCTATAGCTCAGACACAGTGTGTTTACACAATATTGTGGCCTTGAGTAATAATACTGTGAATACATACAGGATGTACTGAATTAATTGTCTCATGTAGACTGCCGCTGTAAATGCCAGATGTGTGTAAAACCCATTTTTCTCCTCTTTTTTTTTTTTTGGAAGGGAAAGCCCCATAGCATTTTGAGGGCAGTATATTAGATTAGGGCTATGAGTTGTCAGTAGTTAAGGAAGTGTGGAAGTTCAAGCCATTTAAGATAGTTTAATGGTATGCGATAGGTATGTGACTGTAAGTCTTTTGAGGGATATTTGCAGCAAATTTGTAAATTCTATTGTAGGCCATTTCAAGTTTGCTTTGTAGGGTGAAGTTGAGATTAGTTAAGATAAGTGATGCATAAAGTAGGGATGGGAGTAGGTATGTTTTTATTAATAATTTTCTAGAGTGGTCAGTGAGAAAAATTTTCAACCTGCAGAGGAAACTTACTCACCATTTTTTTTTGGATGATTTGAAGGACTTGATTCATATTTGAGATGTTTAAAGATTAGTATTCTGAGAAGTTTGAGAAACACATTCTTTTTTGTGTTATTAGATGGTAAAATGTGTAATGATTGTTTTTGTTCTTGGTAGTTTTTAGGTACAAATAGCATTAGCTTTGAGTTTTGGGAGTTTATAAGTAGGTCTGAGTTATCTAGACAGGATTTGGTGGCTTTTTGATTAGAGATTCTGGATGATAGAGACATTTCTTTTTTCACTTAGTGTTGAAAACAACTGAAAGCATGACTAGCACTGATCTCGTTATAGATGCTTAGTATGTGCTAAAAAGCCTATGCTAATATGGCTGCCAAAGCAGCAAAAACCTTAATAATGGTATGGTGGAGGTGAAATGCTGATGGTGCTGGGGATGTTGGATGGCTGGGAGAAGAGAGGTAATGAACAACAGAAGGGCAAGAAGCAGGAAGGAGTGTTAAGAGGCAGCAGATCATCTGTAGACATGCAGAGGAGATTTATACTGTGCTGAATTGTGTTATAGCTTTGACACTAGGGAAGTAATGAAATGGCCTCACCACATGCACATCGTTGCCTGTCATAGCTTCATTTATGGGATTTTTACTGCATGAAATTCTTACACCTCTTCATACCTCAACTGAATCAGTGTATGATATCAGCTGTGATTTTATGTTCAATCGGCAACTTTTATGGGAACATACAAATGGGAAGAGGGGAAGAACAAAAAATGGTCTTGTCAATTCTGATTAAGCAGGTGTGAAAATTAATGACTCTTACTACTTGTAGAAACCAAAAAGAATGTCTTAATATTTAGAGGTGGAATGGCAGATGAATGTTTATCAAGGATTCCAGAAAAATCACTTTGTGCATTCAACAGATGCTTTGCACTTACGTTGAGATAGAGGTGTCTTCAGTCCATGGTAGTCTAAACAATTCTATAAATGTGGGTCACATATTTTGTGTGTAAATTAATTTGTCATTTGAGCTGGATACTAGGCCATTCAAATCACTTCTGTTTAAAATGATGTTTGTCATTTTTGGTGCACTTTCCTTCATGTGTTTGATATTTACCCCACAAAAGAATAACTATCAAAATTAACACAAGGTCAGTGCAGGTCATATGAAGGAGGAAATTTCTGTAGTTCCTTCAATGGAAGGGCATAGAAAATGGAATGGTGTGGTAGTGGTGGTGGAATCCAGTGTCCTAGCCTTAGTTCTTAGGAGGGATTTAGACCAGCTGACCAAATGAAAGCAGAAAGTTGGAAAGTGAGTAGCTTGTGTTTGAAGATTTGTCTGAGATGGAGGTGTGAGAACAAGAGAACAGAAGAATGAGGACAAAGTACTTTCTGATGATGTAACAAATGAGCAAAGAAGATGATTTAAGGAAATAAAAAGAAACACAAAACTAGATGGTTTGTTCATCTAATATTATTTAGATAAGGCTGTCTCTCTTACTGTGCATGGTTTATAAGAAAGGTATCAAAGGTGGGCTGTATGTTAGAGTTTTTTGTCCCATGGGACTGGGACACTCTTTAATACAAGATCACAGTTAAAAAGATAATGGTTTTGATATGTGACAGAGAGAGAGAGAGAGAGAGAGACCAATGAAGATTTAGGATTAGAAACAAGAATGAGGCAAATGGGCTATAAACCGATGGAAGGGGATGGTAACATGGGTAGTGAGGTGTGACTTCTCTTAAAAAGAGAAGCTGTCAAGGCAGTGCATATACTCTGATTAGTTTCCACTTTTTTGTTATGCAAGAGGGGTTTGTGGTAGCTATGAATGAGGAGAATCAGCATAAATATGTAATTGAGAAACATATTCCTAAGAGAAGAATTATTAAAAGCAGTATAGTTCTGGTAGATTGGTAATCTTACAAGATGGTGGCTGGCTGACTACCAGTGCTGTTGTGAATGTACTGTGCCTTGCTGGTGCCTCACTAGTGTTGTTCAGTGACTGTTGGTGACTGGCAGTACCGCTCAA
The DNA here is from genome assembly GCF_019279795.1 of Protopterus annectens. Taxonomy (NCBI): domain Eukaryota; kingdom Metazoa; phylum Chordata; order Ceratodontiformes; family Protopteridae; genus Protopterus; species Protopterus annectens. Next base: position 1,313,605,246 of record NC_056735.1, on the reverse strand, counting down.
TAATTATCTTATTTGATTTTGGACTTGAATTACTATTTGTTGCTTCCTTCCTGAATTGTCTGTCCTGCTTTGGACTCCTTCAACTTTCAGCAGCTTGGGAGCATTTGTTGTCTTCCTTCTGATTCCCTCATGTTTGCCAGTTGTGTTGGAGCATCAGCATGTTGCAGTATCTGTGTGTTGAACTGTTTCATGTTGCCAGCATCATTGTGGTATCTGGTGCTCTTTTGACTTTCTGCTTACTGTGCGCTGTCTCTCTCCTATGATGAAATGTGAGGAAATGCTGAACTTTTGAGACCTACTGCTTACTGGAGTTATTTGTGCTGTTTTCTACTGCATGTGAGTCACCTTTATTTTTTACCCTAGGGACTCCATCACTGGAAATCTTTGTTAAGTTACCTATATCATCTATTTTCCTGGCTTTCTGACATGAAGGTAACTTTTCACCCAATTGGAATTGAATATCTGGATCTGGAGCTTCTATGGCTTTCTGTTACTTGCCTTTTGCCATTGCCTACTTTCGATGCAGTTGAAACGTTGATACCCTATGATTAACATTTGTTTGGTACTGATTTATTTTTTACTGTGGATCGTTTGTACATACAGAGAATGTGTGGGGGCATAGCCTAGTTACATTGAACTGATTACTGTTTTGTTCATAAGGCTGATAATGAAGTGTGCATTATATATTTGGTACTGATTGGTCACCTCCTTGGAAATTTAAAGAAATTACTGATTTGTCAAGTATTTACCCGTTGAATGACTATAAAAATTGTCATAAGCTTTAGAACATTAAAGGAAGTGGTTGGATCTTTTACTGCTTAATTTTGCTTACAATAATTTCTGGAGAGCTTTAGAATTTTAGATTTGATTTCTTCAGCTGTACACATAAGCAATAACTTTAATTTTTTTTAATACTACTGGAGTTTTCCATTTTATTTCAGGTTTATTTAATTTGGTAAGACTGGATTTTTTTAGAACAGCAAGTGTTAGTTACTACTTGACTTGAATGCTTTTGTAGTAGCACTTTTTACCTAGGTACTTCATCAGTATTGCTTATTGAGTGTAATCCTACATTTAAATTTGTTTGCTAATTTTTATATAATGGTGATTTCTTACTGGAGACAGCACCTAGTTCCTTTATGACCATTTTTTCATCAAGATTACCTTGGTCTTTTAGTAATCTGTGTCTAGAATTGGGTATCAGACATTTATGCATTTTCAATTAAAGTGTTATGCATGTTTTAATGCAACTGAAAAACAATTAATAACCGACCATATGTATTAAGGGATGTGCCTACTTGTAAAACCTAAGTTTAAGGATGCTATTCACCATCCTGTTGATTCCATTCTGGTCAGTTAGTATTAAGACCAGAATTTTTTTCTGACTTGGTATATCCTTTTGATTTGGTATGCATTGCTAAAACCTGGTTGTATGCTAATCCTGGTCTGATCTTGTCAGTCCTGATTTTCCTAGGTTTCCCTGTTTTCCAGGCTGGAGGTGGGGGCAGTAATTATTCATCATACTGACATTCCTTCAGTTATCTTAAGTTAGGGTCAAATAACTTATAGGTTCATAAGTGTGTACTAGGCTAATGGCCCTGGGGCCTTTACACGCCTAGCCCATAGGATTACCCTGGCATCATGCCACCTGACCTTAGTTCCCAGTGCCTCTGTTGAGTAATGCCACTGGAGTGATCCCTGGGGTGTATTTTCTATTTCCCATCCACTCATCAAGATTTCTCCTGAAGAGGGCCAGTGAGGTGCTCTGCTTGACATGTATGGGAAGTCTATTCCATAACATGGGCAGTCTCTGGGTTATGAACCTGTCCATCCAGCATGTTCTGTTGATTGTGGTAATGAGGTTGAAGTCTTTGGAGCATATAGTGTGGAGGGATTGGGATTTCTTTAGATTTAGCATTTCTAACAGAGTTGGGTCAGACATGGCTTTGTAATTAGGTGATATGAGACAGAGAATAGTTGGGAGTTTTTTAGTCTGTCCATGTAGGTTCATCGGTAGATACTAGGCTATCTGCCCTAGGGAATTTATAAGCCTAGCCAGAGTGTATTTGGCTTCAGCCTCCCTATTAGATTAGCCTACTGTGCCTCTGTAAAGTAGGTCACAGAAGGTACCCTTTTAAGATTAGTTTACTGTGCCTTTGTTTAGCAGGGACACAAGGCCTAGGATCCTCTTTATGAGGTACTTTTGCAGCCTCTCCAGTTGTTGCAGGTGTTTAGTGAGGTACATGCCAAATGGGGCATTGTACTCGATGACTGGCCTAATGAGGGAAGAGAAGAGGGAGACAATGACCTCTTTATTCCTGGATGCAAAACCCTTAGTAATGATATGTGGCACATAGAAGGACTTACTGACCACAGTGGCATTTTGTATGGAAATATTATTTATCCCATTTTTATACTCGAGATGTTTAAAATAGGGAGCTGTGTTCCCACCCCCCTCCTTTAAAACTCCTCCATCACTTGATGTACCATCTCCAATGGATAGCCCCTGTTAACAAATTCAGAGGCTAACTCATTCATCTGTTGTCTATTAGAATCTTCTTCCATATTTAGCCTACTTATTCTGGAAAATTGACTTTTTACTATGCCCTTGAATATATGCGAAGTATGCATGTTAGTCCTATGTATATATCTGTTTGTATGTACTGATTTTTTATATACACTAGTTTTCATACCATAATGTATGCTTGATGTACATCAAGTGATGGAAGGGGTTTTAAGGGAGAGGGATGGGAACACAGCTCCCTATTTCAAACATCTGGAGTATAAAATGTGATAAATAATATTTCCATACAAAATGGTATTGATAATGAGCTAAGATATATTTTGACCTACAATAATAGGACACAGGATATAGAAAATATTATTAGAAAATATTGGAACATACTTTTAACTATGCCTGCATTAAGAAATATTTTATATGATCACCCAAAATGTACTTATAGGAATGAAAGGAATTTAAAATCTAGACTTTGTTACAATGAATTAAAAAAGGTGGACAATGGTCAAGCTAGTATAAGGAAAGGCACACATCCATGTTATGGATGTAGTTGTTGTAAAGATACTGATACGGATCCTACATTCATATATCCTATTACCCAGTAATTTTATAATTTTGATACTTATGCTAGTTGTACTACAACACATATAGTTTACTTCGCTACTTGCACATTGTGCTCAGTATTTTATGTAGGAAAATGCTCCAGGATATTAGATGGGCATATTATAGAACATAAGTCTGCTATCAATTGGAATTTAGAGACAAATATCTTGGCCAAGCATGTGTATGAAAAGGGACTAAACATTATTTTAGATTCAGGGTAATTACAATTTTGCATAAGAATATAATAAAGGGTAATATGAATAACAATTTTGAAAATGCTGAACTTATATGGATTTTAGAGTTCAATGCAGACAGTATACCAGGCTTAAATGGGGCAGTTGGGAGGGTGGCCTAATGGTTAAGGTGTTTGCCTTACAAACACAAAGTGCAGGGTTTGAGTTTCACAAGGGATAATTGGCTAGGGTTAAAATGGCTCGCAAGGGCAGTTAGCTTAGTACTAACCTATGAACCAGTTAGCCTAAAGCCTGTTTTACAGATGATTCTTAATTGATTATTTAATTATTTAACTATTTTATTATTTTGATTGGTGGGTTATATCATGTTTTTAATATACAAGACAGATTTTGTAGTTATTTGCTCAAACACTGAAGAAGGGGAAGCCCGAAAGCTTTGTTCTATTAAACTATTTAACAGGTAGTACCCAGACAGGATCTTCCAGTTTCAATTGTTCCTCTTGAGCCATGGTTTGATTCATCACTTAGGTGGTTACTTAGGAGATCAGGATGTAAACTTGAATGTTGGTGTTAGCGTTCAGGCTTGTTGGAGGACAAGCTTACTGTTGATAACCATTTTCTGAGGTCAGAGATCACTCTTAAGAATCAGCCTGTCTTTGCAGAATGATCTGTAAGATAGCTAATCATCCAGTTGTCTTATTTCAAATTGTAGGTGTAACCATGAGTGTCTTGACACCTGGCATGCATTGTCCACTGATGAATGTGAACTGGCAGGATGTTATTTTATTGAAAAAACTGCCTTTATTAGATCTTTTAGTCCTACTTTCTAAATATACTAGCATTGAATTTGGCATTTGGAAGTCAACCATTCAGTCACACTGGGAAGAGTTTCCCATTCTTGACACTAATAACCATTACAATCTGATCTTCAGTATGCATTTTATTATTTTGACTTTGGATCAATTTCATACTAAATTTCTGGTGGCATTCCCGGAGGCCTTGCTCTGTATGAGATTACAGCCACCTCACTTAGGAATAGGTTATTTTCCTTCTTATTTAAAGTTGGCTTTAGTGTTCCTTTTCCTTAAAAGGATTTACTTGGATTCAGATGACCTCAGTAATTAACATCCTATCTTGAACCTTCCATTTCTTGGTAATGTTCTTGAGAAATTAGTTTGCCTTTAGCTGGAATCTTATTTGAGAAATCAGTGCATCTTTAATTCATTCCATCAGGTGTATGTGATACAGTACTGAGACAGCTCTCATTAGAGTTTTTAATGTCCTAGTTATGGGAGATCAGTCTAAGTATTCTGTTCTGGTCTTTCGAGTTTTTTTCTTTGGCATTTGATTTGGTGGGCCATACAATTTTGCTGGACTGTTTGGAGTATTACTTTGGTATCTCTGGTGTTGTTTTTGATTGGTGGTGTTCTTACCCTTCTGGATGTACTCTGAGGCTGGTATCAGTTATTAATTCCTTTCCTCCCACTTCCTTGTTTGTGGAGTATTACTGTGCTCCATTCTTAGCCCTTTGTTGTTCACCATTTATATAGTGTTGATAGCTAACAGGTTTGTGATACCATTGCTGACTGGTGACACACTGCTTTACCTCTTGTTCTCTCAGGATTGTGTCACTGCCATTAACAACCTTTCATGTGACCTGGAAATCATCCATGATTTGATGGTCAGAAATAGTCTTGAGCTCAGTGCCTCTCAGACTGTGGCCTTGATGGTCCATGCAGCATTAAGGGACACTTGCTTTCCTGTTTTGTTCCTTTCTAGTTTTGTTTCCAGATATTGTTGTATCAGGGTGACAAGCTTTCATTTGTGCCAAAGGTGTGTGATCTTGGTGTGATTTTTAATGAAGGACTAACTTTGAAGGATCAGATGTCTGCTGCAGTCTGTTTGCATCTATGAAGCATCACCTTCATCAAACACCAGATTCTAACTACTGACCTGTATACAGTTGGTCATGCTTTGGTCTTCTCTCATCTTGACTACTGCAAAGTCAGAACTTGTCTGCTTGTAGCTGGTGCAAAAGTCTGTAACTCAAATGTTAACTGAGGTTTCTAGGTACCATTTTATTACCTTGATCTTGTAGAATTTGCCTGGGTGCCCAATTAAGCAGCAGATTATTTACAAGATCCTTATTTTGGATTACACAGCTCTACATGATAAGGCTCTACTTTACCTTTGTGACTTTCTGTCTCAGTACAGTCCTTGTTGTACACTTCATTCAAACACAAATGGTCGCCTTTGTTTTTTTTTCACAAACATAACCTGGAATCATTTGCTTTTTTAAGAATTTAGTACTCATGGACTGTGTCTGTGGAATTTTCTGCCTGGCTGGTTTGAGCTTCTTCTGATTTAGCTGGTTCTTTAAGTGAGGATTAAATCATACCTCTTTGAATTGTTAAATAATTAACAAGTTTATTTTATTTTATGTTTTACATGTAATTAAAGGTCTAGGATAAGATGATTTCCCCCTCCAAAGGAGTTGGTGAGGTGTACGGGGATCGTTAATGACACACACACTCCTGAGACAAGTGCTTTTTTCTCTTCCTGGTAGAGGTGATTAGGCTCATCCTCATCACTTCTCTTCTTACTCTGTTGATTCCTCCATCAGACAAGAAGCTTATTTAATCCAGGTCACCTGGACCATAGTCATGGCTTTATGTCTATACATCAAGGAGCTGTGAGTTATCTGGTTTCCTTTTTTTTTTTTTTCTTGTCCCAGCCCCTGAATAAAACAGCATTGTGTTTCCTACAGCATAGTGGCTGGCTGAACTTTCTGCAGTCAACAAACTTGCAAAACTGTAAAAAAAAAAAACATTTCAGGCTAATCAAATGGATGACGTGTCCATTTTGCAGTTTACACTGAAAAATAATTTTGCTCAGCAAATAACAGCTGTCCTCCAGAATGACCACACAATATTTAATTCATGCCTGTATACATGATACAGAGTTATACAGTTTGTGTTTTGGTGTCTGGGGCTCATAAGGTATGGCATGGTCTTCTTTTTTTTAAAGCGACACAACATATGCTGTAGTTCTACTTCTGAGCCAAATTTTTAAAGGAAAAGATCTGGAAAAGAAGCTAATTTCTGTCAAATGTGTTTATTTTCTTTGTCTTTTAATTGTAAAGCTTCTATGATGTCCATTTGTAATTTCAACTAACATTCTTGCAGTGAACAAAAAAAGACAGCTGTCACGTTTTCACATTCTTTCTTATTTCATTCTTTCTTCACACACACACAAAACACTACAGTTTCCATTTTAAAGTTTTTTTTTTATTTCTCTTGACATATTTCTCATACACCTGCTTCCTAAATTAAGGGTACTGAACTATGTACTTCCTGTTTGTAACTTGTAACCACAACTGCGTCATTAATTTGATGTCCTCCAACCTGTTAGTGAATGCACTTACTTTTAATTCTGATTACATTTCTTCCTCCATTCTGAAGACTCTTTTTGATTCACAGCTTTTGCCTCAAATAAATCTTATATTGTTATTTCAGCTTCTTTTACAACCTTTCAGATATTACAAAGAAATCTTATATTGTTACTATGGATTCCTTTTCTGCCTTTTAGGCATTTCATGGAATAGGACAGCACTGTTTAATGTAAAATGTCTACACAAATTTCACAATAAAAAGTTTTTATTTTTTTATTTATTCTTTGTTGACTAGGTTAGTCCTACTAGGCTAGTAGCCTCTTTTTGGGGGAGACCCAATGTGGTATTGATACTACTAGGGAAAATTTGTTCAGGGCATCTAGGAACTTCCCCTACTGTTTTCAGTAGGTGCCATGGGATCGTTCCCTAAATAATAATGTAATTTCTTACTGGATTATCCCTTAGAGGTCCAAGATAAGGAAGAGGCAGAATCTCTGCAGTGTACCATATTGCCTATCCTAGAACTAACTTCCATTCTGTGTTCTCAAAAAACTTTAACAGGAGTCACCGAGGAAGAATCCTTATAAGATGCCCAATCCACTTAGAAATGTAGAATCATAGAATAATAAAAAGTTCAAGGCTACTCCGTCTTGCAATCATTACACCATGCCATGTCACACTCTAGACTATACCTCTCATCTCAAGGAGGGCTAAGTCAATCAAACCAAAGGTGAACTGATGAATATCCATCCAATTATTTGGAATGGTAGTGTATCACAGGAAGGAAGGAAGATAATATATCACCCTCCTCTGTCTGAAGGCAGAGTCTATTCTAGAAATGAGGGAGACATGAATCTGTTTCTCCACATTTTTTTAAATATATGCTGAAGCAGGTATAGATTCCCTTGTACATTTATTAGTAGGACTATATGATTTGTGAAGGTGAAAGAGATCCTGGACTGCCTTGATTACTTAAAAGGCAAGACACAGGTCTCCTGTAAGGAGTCTATAAGGCATAGAACTGAGGGACAGTACTTATAGATCTTCCTGGTAGCTTAGAGATTTTATGTCTGTGATCCTCTTTGTTTGGACCCTTTGGGATCTTTTCAACTGTTTGATATGTCTGATGAGAGGTACATTCCAAAGGGGGCACTGTAGTCTTTAATTTGTCTGATCAGTTTTCATAACTCTCAACTGTACAGATTTTTGCAGAGCGTCCAGATTTTTGCCTCATCCTTTTGGTTCATTTCTCATATGATTGTGGTTTTCCAGCAAGTCATTGGCAAATCATTCTCAGGGTTTAAATCATAAAATAATGACAGAATTTGAGTTTCAGACTTCATAACCTTCAGGAAATCCATGTGATTGAAAAACCTGTTATCATCTCCACTTTCTGAGTTTGTACAAGCAATATTTAAAAAGTGCCCCGATTTTTGGGCCTTTGTCCCCCCATTATTTATGGCTTTGTCTAGATTTCTTGCTCTAAGAGGTGGAGAGGTATGGTGTTGAATGCAAGGGCACAGTAACATCAGTTGCTCCAAGTATTTTTTTAAGTCACTTATACACATATGGAGTGATAAAGCACTGCTTCAGTTCAGAGCACAAAGGCAATAGTGTTGTTAATGAATGCTGGTAATACACTGAAGATCTAATTGTGCCCCTAACACTTTGAGAGTGGGGAGGTTAGCCTCTCCACCTCTCCCTCACTGTGCTTCTGCAAAAGTGGTCCCAGTACTGACCCCACTGGTCCCCTTCATACTCCCTAATGAGGAACCTGCCACCCTCACCATGTGTGTTCTATCTTTTAACTAATTTATTATCCATCTTACCACATAGGCGTCTATTTGTAATGGATTTAGTTTATTAGTTATGCTAGCAAGGGGCATGGTGTAAAATGACTTAGTCAAATCAAAGTAGGCTGTGTTTGCAAGTGTGTCCACTGTCAACAGCTTTTGTGACATTTTCAAAGATATTTATTTTGCAAAACCAAATTGTTTTAGATCTAGTCTGTTGAGATTTGTAATGTCTACATTAATTAAATATGTTATAGTGCATTCCATGACCTTACAAATGAGGCTCATCAGACTAATGGGTTTATATTTCCTGTGGTCAGTAGTAGGGCCACCTTTATGGAGTGCCATCACCAATGGTGTGTGTCATATTTCCAAGACTGAGCCTGTAGCCAGGCTCAGGTTAAATAGGTTATGTAGAGGTTCCACCAGGATGTGTTTAGTCCTTCTTAACAAGCTGCCTAATATGTTATCTGGTCCCATGGAGGAAGCAGTCTTAGTCTTGGGCAGCACTTTTAGTACATTTTCTTTAGTGACGACAGAGGGTTTGAGAGATACAGGTATCATAGTGTCTTATCGTACAAGATGGGTGGCTCAAACAAATAAAACCACAGCCAAGTAAAAAAATGTAAAACAGAAAAAAAATAATCTGCTGGCTCAAAATGTGTGTTTGTAATATATTGATTTCCTTGGTACCTCTGAGCTAGTACATTATTTTTCTTTGGATAATCATCTCAGGAGTGAAATTTGCACTAAATGTATTTGCTAGTGTACTAGCAATGTCATCTGGGTTTCAGTAGGCTTTACAATTTAGCTTAAGTTCTATACATTGTTGAGTGTTGTTTCTAGAAGGATTTGTGATTGTCCTTAGCTTCAGGAGTCAACCAGAGTTAATGGTATGCCTTAGTACATCTAATATATATATTTTTTACTTTCTTGGTCAAGTTCCTAGTATTTACATTGACTTGGAGATCTTCAGATATATTGTATATTCTAATGATTTTTCCTTTTATTGTAGATTTTATTTATGTTGGTAGACCAGCAGGATGATTTGCTTTTAGATTTCCCACTCTATTTGCATTAGATGAGACTTCCAGTTCTATATATTTATTTATGTGGGTAAAAAACTTCACTGTGGCTTTGTCTGTTGATGAGATGGCTATGGTGATGTTGTTATGAGTTAATTTCTAGGCTTTATCATAGAATTTGAGTAGATCTGTGTCCTCAAAGTGCTTGAATACTGATATATTGATTCTACAGTTGTTTAGATACTTGGGTAAAAGGCTATTAGATTACTGTCTGACTAAATTGATGATGGAGTTACTTGTGGCTTGTGAATGATGACACTACATTTGTAAGGACTGTGTCAAGAATATTTTATCCTTTCAAGAACAGAGTGTACATATCAGGAGATGTAACTACATAGTTAGATAAAGTCAAAGTAGTCACATGCCCATTGTCAGACCATAATGCAATTACTTTTGATTTAGATTTAAATACAAAACAAAGAATAAATGTAACTAGAATTTCTTCACACATAACGAACGTGAAGGATTTTAAGGAATTTTTATGTTAAAGCGATACAAACATTTTTAAACATAAATCTTACTGAAGATGTGTCAGAGATATATATTTGGGACTCTGAAGTCATATTTATATCGTAAAGCATTAACATGGTTTAAAAACAAGAAAAGGCAATGGGGCAAAGACTTACTGGAATTCCAAGCAATAATTGATACAGTAAAGCTAGACATTCAGAAGGGAAAGACAAATTTAATAAATGAATTAGATGTCATGAATAAAAATATTTAGAGACATTACATCATAAGACAATGATAAATTTAGAGAAGATCAAACTGTGTTCTTATTCAATGAACCCCAAAAATCAGAAAAGAATAGCAAATATCATAACAGCTAATCAAATAAAGGAAATATACATTCCAGATACAAGAAAGAAAGTATGAGATTTAGAAGGGATACTAGAAGCATTTAAATTATACTTTCATAAAGTTAATACCCAACAGGAAATACTAGAATCTCAAAACATATTAAAGTCTTTGTTTAGAAAACATATCAAAACCAGACTAACAGATGATCATATAAAATCAATAGACAAACAAATAACCATTACTGAACTTAAACCTGAATTAAGTCCTGACGGCTCACCCACCCAGTCGCATCCAGCGGCACACAGGCAACCCCCCTCCCGCAAGACCCATAAAACCCGCTCTACGACAACCTACAACTGCAACGTTTACCATAAGCAGAACCCTATATTGAGGAAAGCAAACTCTGATAAAAGTTAAAAGAACAGGGCAACCCCCCTCCCGCAAGACCCATAAAACCCGCTCTACGACAACCTACAACTGCAACGTTTACCATAAGCAGAACCCTATATTGAGGAAAGCAAACTCTGATAAAAGTTAAAAGAACAGGGTAACCCCCCCTCCCGCAAAACCCATAAAACCCGCTCTACGACAACCTACAACTGCAACGTTTACCATAAGCAGAACCCTATATTGAGGAAAGCAAACTCTGATAAAAGTTAAAAGAACACTGTAAACGCTACTATTTCCTCACTGTTAAACATAAAAAGGACAAGTGTACTAGCTGCATAAGTGCCTGCAAAACTCAAGCGTACTAGGCGCTAAAGTGTAGAAACTTCAAGAGCACTTAAATAAAGGTGGCTATTTATCTGGTTCCTACCTTAACATAAATAGTGCAGTATTTGAACTGAGTTTCACCCAGCTTTGCGGTGTCCTCTATGACCCTGGGATTCTCCTAGTGGTGTGGTGGTGTTGACGTCAGAAAGTTAATAAGTAATACTGATGGCACCACGCTATCCTTAAACTAACCTGAATTAAGTCCTGACGGCTCACCCACCCAGTCGCATCCAGCGGCACACAGGTAACATTTATTCTGCCTCCAAATCAGCCTTAAACTGTGTTATAAGCGAGTGTTTCTAGAGGGCTCGTGAACTAGATTCTGATGTGATTCCTGCTCAGTTGCAATATTTTTCTCTACTCTACGGCGGGACTGCTCATTAACGTGTACTTTATTCAGGGGAAGTTGCACGTGTTACTGATCTGTATCGGGCATCCGTTTTTTTCACAGAAATCATTCTATCTTAATCTATAGTGGACTATTCTGCATCTGTAGTGGAAAGAACTGCTGTGTAGTGTGTTGCTTGCCATCTCAAACTGGAAATTGATTTATAGTTGATTAGTCTGCATTTGAAGTCGATAGAACTGCTCTGTTGTGTGTTGCTTGCTATCGCAAACTGTAAATGTACTGACCTAGCTGTTACATGCGTTGCTGACGCACAATTGGCGTCCTTTAGATCTATATCATTTAGCGACTAGGCCTGCAATTGTATGATATTATTGATTACCTTGAATGTTTTGATTGATTACCTTGAATGTTTTACTTGCTGCAATTGTATGATATTATTGATTACCTTGAATGATTTACTTGCTGAGCATTGGAAATCAGAGCAAAGTTGGTTTACTCTTCCTGTCTTTCTCCCTTGTGTTACAGGCAACCCCCCTCCCGCAAGACCCATAAAACCCGCTCTACGACAACCTACAACTGCAACGTTTACCATAAGCAGAACCCTATATTGAGGAAAGCAAACTCTGATAAAAGTTAAAAGAACAGGGTAAACGCTACTATTTCCTCACTGTTAAACATAAAAAGGACAAGTGTACTAGCTGCATAAGTGCCTGCAAAACTCAAGCGTACTAGGCGCTAAAGTGTAGAAACTTCAAGAGCACTTAAATAAAGGTGGCTATTTATCTGGTTCCTACCTTAACATAAATAGTGCAGTATTTGAACTGAGTTTCACCCAGCTTTGTGGTGTCCTCTATGACCCTGGGATTCTCCTAGTGGTGTATGCCCCGCTCCGCTCCCTGCCCCCTTATCCCACCCGCCCCCAGTACCTCTACTCTTATAGGAACAAAAAGTCCCTCCCACTCTCCTTCTTAGCAAATACAAAGCTCCCCTGTCACCACTCACGACTCCTCCCACCTCTCCGCCCATACCCACTGAAACAATCCAATCTAAGTCCTATCCCTCTCCCACTACCCTTTCTCAATCCCCAACATGGCCAAATATGCTCTCAATACAATTCCCCTAATAACCTTACTTCTCATCACTACTTATTTCCTATCAGCATATGAAAATCAGACTCTCTTAGGTATCCCTTTCCCTAAACGTAACACTAACTCCCAAGGTAATGACCAAGCCTTCTCTATACTACCTTCTCTAGACCAGGACAAATTTGAATCCCCCAAATTAGTCAACATTACACTCCATTACCCCAAATCTCCACATAACAAAGCCAACCTCAAAATTCTATTTAAACTACAGAGATTACTAGTCTACATAAAAAATCGTATGAACATTGGCGGTGATATTCATCCTAACCCTGGTCCCACCACCACGCTTGACTCTCACTCTAATAATTTTACCCGAAATTCTTCTGACTCTCTACTAATATTTCATCTGAACCTAAGAAGCATTAACAACAAAGTTCATAACCTACACGCCATTATAGCAACTCATTCCCCTGAAATTATGTGTCTAACCGAAACATGGCTAAAGCCATCCACTAAGAATGAAGAGATCCTTCCACCTGGGTATAACATTTTTAGGGCTGATCGTTCAAAAAAAAAAGGAGGAGGTATAGCTGTTATGTATAAAAACACCCTGAATATCCTTAAGAACCCAATTCAACCTCCTACAATCTCTAACCTAGAAATTTTAGCCCTACAGATCTGCTTAAACGCTAAAAAACGCATCAACCTTGTCGTAACTTATATCCCACCAGGAGACAACATAGAAAACCTGGAGCAAACCTTAAGCTGGCTATCCACCAGCTACCCACAAGAAACCATGGTACTTGGAGACGTCAATATAGACTGGTCTCTCTGTTCCACCCACTCAACTCCAAAACCTATCAATCTACATGTTTTTTCCCAAAACATCCTATCCCCAACTAGAATAGGCAACTCTCATCAAAAAGAAAGCATCATTGACTGGATCCTTACTAATAAAGACTCAAATAACTATCGACAGGTACCCTTCCCAGTGACCTCAGTGACCACCTAATTACTTATATCGATAAACATAAATGCCAAACTATCAACCCCCCCTTTATAGATTAATCAGAAACAAAAAGAAATTTGTCCCACAACAATTTCTTGCAGACCTGAAATCCTGCAACTGGTCCATACTAAAAACCCTTCCAATTAATGAGAGTGTCTCACACTTCAATGATACATTTCTCAAGATACTTGATGCACATGCCCCACAGAGACAAATTAGATCCAAACCTCGTATAGCACCTTGGCTAACAAAGGAAACCAAAAATAAAATTAAACTACGTAACCATGCCTGGGACAAGTGGAGGGCCACAAAAACCTCCCAAGACCGTATTAAATTTCAACAACTAAGAAACACCACCAAAGTAGCTGTTACCCAGGACAAAAAACAATACTTCCATCACCTCCAGCACAAACACCAGAACAACCCAAAAAAATTCTGGGCAGGCTTTAATAACCTTCAGCACCCAGGGAAAACCTCCACCCCAACCCCCGACAATCTTGTAGAGAAAGGACAGGAAGAAGTAGCCAATTCCTTCAACTCCTTCTTCACTGAGACTGTCCTAAATCTAGCCAGTCAACTAACTTCCACTTCACAATCTGCTGTACTACAGCACGCTCTTACCCCAACCCCGTTCAAGCTAAAGCCAGTATCTTCTTCGTATATACGTACCCTACTAAAAAAACTTAGGCCAACCACCCTAGCAGCTGACCACCTCCCTGCAGAATTCTTGCAAATTGCATCTGATGTAATAGACTACCCAATATCAATCCTTATCAATAAAACTATAGCTGAGACATATATCCCTACTATCTGGAAGATTTCATATATCATTTCACTTCACAAAGGAGGTTCCTCCATGGAAATCTCAAATTATAGACCGATAGCTATCTTATCCCCAATAGCGAAAATCATGGAGAGATGCATCCACAAGCAACTACTTCACTACCTAACTGTTAATCATCTCCTGTCCAACTCCCAACATGGCTTTCGTCCACACCACAGTACAACGACCGCCCTCCTTTCCTTTGTTGACTCCATCAATAACAACCGCAACAACAAACTTATATCTTCTGCCCTCTTTTGGACCTATCAAAAGCTTTTGATATGGTCAATCATCAGCTCCTTCTTAACACCCTTGAAGCCTTGCATCTAGAAACACCAGCACTAAGCTGGTTTAAGACCTATCTCTCGGGTAGGCAACAAGCCGTCCTGTGGCATAACTGTAAATCAAGCCTACTCCCAATTTCCATAGGTGTACCACAGGGCTCAATACTCGGTCCACTTCTGTTTTCCATCTACATAAACAACCTCAAATCAGTCATCCCTGAATCCACCTGCATACAATATGCCGACGATTCCACCCTAATCTGCTCTGACGTCTCCATCTTGAATCTCCAAACTATTACTCAACAATGTTTTTCTCAAATTGAAAAATGGTTCAATGACTTGAAACTCCTACTCAATCCATCTAAAACGAAGCTACTGTTATTCTTTCCCAATGCTTCCTCTTCCCAGGAAAAAGAATCCCCAAACACTAACAAAATAACCTTCCATGTTAAATCTAATAATGGGACGTATATAACCCCTGTCACCAATACCAAACTACTTGGAGTAACCATTGATCACAAGCTCAAATTTGACCTGCACATTACTCAAACCATAAAGTCCGTTAATAAAAAATTAGGATCTATGTACAGAATCAAAAACTTCTTAACCCCCTCTACCAAATTAACCATAGCCCGCACCCATCTTCTCTCTCCCCTCCTCTACGCATCCCCAGTCTTCTCTTTCCTCCATAAACGTGAACTTAACATGCTCTCCCGTGCTTACAACCATATTGCTAGATTTGTAACAGGTTCTCCTTATCGAACCCACCATTGTCTTAACTTGAGAACCCTTGGCTGGCTTGAACTACCTAATCTCCTCAAACTTAATCAACTCACCGAGGCCTATAAAATAGTCAACCACCCTGATAAAACTCCATCACTATCCAGCATTCTGGCCCCTTACTCTAATCTAAATAGTCTTAGATCAGCCAACAGTTCTCTTATCCTTACCACTAAAGCTAAGAACTCAGGTGGGGATGCCCTCTACGCTAACTCCATTGGGAAACCATGGAACTCATTGCCAAACTACCTAAGACTCTCAACTTCATGCACCCAATTCAAAAACAACCTAAAAGAATATCTCATATCCCAATGGATATGTCCTTGTTGCCCACCGGACTAACTTCATAGCTCATACCCTACTAGCCTTACTTCCTCCTAGCACGTTCTTCTATTTAGAACACTACAACCTCTCACTTCAATTCACAATTGAAATTAATCACCCTTATCTTGTCTATGTATACCCCAAAGGAAACTAATTCCATGCTTAAATCACAGCATGTACATTAAGCAATATTTTGTGTCACTATTTGTGTGTCTATTTTCTAACATGTATAAATTTTTTGTCTGTTTGATTGTTTGATTGGAGCTTTTCTCCTCGGGCCTCTACTGAAAATGGACATATATCCAGCTAGACTAGCCCGGTTAACAAATGTAAAATAAAATAAAATAAAATAAATAAATAAATAAATAAATCCCAAATTAAAAATTTAAAGCCAAGCAAAGCACCTTGCATAGATAATATGATCCCAGAAATGTTCACATTATTACCCAAAGAAGCTCTGACATTACTATAAAAAGTGTTTACATTAGTAAACAAAAGCAAAATTCCTCCTTCTTGGAAATATACAATATCACCTATTTTGAAACCAGATAAAATGCAAAGTAATGTTCATCTTACAGACCTGTATCTTTACTAAATGTTGATTATAAAATGTTTATGGCAGTAGATACAGCAAACAACTATTATAAAAGAAAGAGATACATACGATAGCATTAAAAAAGTATATCTTTACTTGATTACATTAATTATACAAACAAAAAATAACATGAATATAGTCACTTTAGACATAAGTAGTGCCTTTGATTCTGTCCAGTGGGATTATCTATGGTAATTTCTAGAGAATATGGATTTTCTCAAAAATCCACTCTATTAATTAAATCACTTTATGAAAATCCTTAACACATATAAAGATTGGATCATGCTTTTCTAAATCTTTAGAAATTACTAAAGGTACAAAACAGGGATGCCCCATGTCTCCATTATTATTTGCCTTAGTAATTGAACTTTGAATGTATAACGATATTAAGGGTATACAAATTGACAATAGTCTGGAAATTAAGGTTCAGTTGTTTGCAGATGATGTTTTATTAGCCTTGAAGGATGATAACACCTGTCTAAAAACTCTATTAAATTTAATTGAACACTTGGGCCTTAAATTTAATGAAAATATGACACAGATATTACTTATAAATTCTAATAAGAAAGACATAAATAAAGATTTTTTTTAAATATATAGCTGCTGACAATAAAATAAAATACTTGCATTTAATAGGCTGTGGAGTGGTGATTCATTACTGGGACAAAGCTGAAATTCCTTAAGATTCCAAGAGCAGAATAAGTTATTTCCTACATTTATTTCATTGAATTGCACTTCTTTAATGTTATAATTGTGCTATACAGCTAATCTACTACATTTTGCACTGTTATAAAGCTTTTTTACTGTTTCATTACACTTATGTACAGTTTTATACTGTTTTAACTGTATTTTTCATTGCTAGAGACTGTTTCATTACTCTGATTGCATTTTTACTGAATTACTTAACTGTAAACTGCTTTCTCATATTAAGAGTTGTGTTTTCTGTTTGTGAGAGCTCTATCTGCTGTGCTTTTGTGTACATTTTTTGTGAGGTTTCTGTGTTCTAGTCAGGTATCATATAACTAATTTATTTGCAGTTAAAAGCATTCTCAAGAGTCTCCCTCCTCCTTTATCTGTTTAAAACTTTCATTTAGTGGCTACCGCTAGTAGCTGTAATGGTGTGCATTACTGTAATTGCATTTTTACTGAATTACTGAACTGTAAACTGCTTTTTCATACTGAGACTTGTATTTTATGTTTGTGAGTGCTCTTTCTGTGCATTTATTGTGAGTTTTCTGTGTTCTAATCAGGTAGCATAATCTGGATAGAGGCCTGCTGTTTTCCAGGCCTGGTAGTTTTGTTTGTTGAGATTCCTGTGTTTCTGGCAGCCATCTTCTGCTGATAGTGTCTTGCCTTCTTGTTATTGAGAGTAACAGGGTTTCCTGACCTTCTCTAGCACAAGTGATTGGTGTAAGAGCAGGGGCTAATAGGACTAGGTAGTAATTTGAGCTTCTAGATTCTTCCATCCTTTCTGGCATATAAACCCTGTGTCTGCAAGGGGCTGTGCTTGTATTTACCATGCTGTGGAATGTTGATTCATCACTGGGACAAGGCTGAAATTACTCAAGATTCCAAGAGCAGAATAAGTTATATCTTTCATTTATTTCATTGAATTGCACTTCTTTAATGTTATAATTGTGGTATACAGCTAATCTACTACATTTTGCACTGTTATAAAGCTTTTTATATTGTTTCACTGGATTTATGTACCATTTTATACTGTGTTGATGGTATTTTTCATTGCTAGATACTGTTTCATTACTCTAATTGCATTTTTACTGAATTACTTAACTGTAAACTGCTTTCTCATACTGATAGTTGTATTTTCTGTTTGTGAGTGCTCTGTCTGTGCTTTTCTATACATTTTTATAGGTTTCTGTGTTCTAGTCCGGTATCACATAACTGATTTGTTTGCAGTTAAACGCATTCTCTTGAGTCTCCTTGCTCCTTTATCTCTTTAAAACTTTCATTTAGTGGCTGCAGATAGTAGCTGTAATAGTTTCCCCACCTGCTCTCCTTATTGGTGTCTTGTTCTTATACTTGGTGGCTTTGCAGTTGCCCCCATAATGTAAATTTGATCTGGGACCCTCCTCCCAGTCTAATGTCATTAGCTCATTCTACCTAATATAGAAAGAACATTTGAGAAAGCCAATCCACTTGGGCTCTTAACCTTGAATTATCTTCTGTTCCTGCTTTCTCCCTTTCCACATTAGTAAAAAAATTGCTAGAATCTCCTTGTGTCCTGACTGAGTGTGCTTCTCAGCTGCTAAGTATATATTTTTTGGCACTTTTTAACTGTCCAGAGTTGAAAAAAACAATAACTGAATTCAATTCAGAATACAGTTTGAATAAATTGCATTTATTTAAACTGTATTTGCTATAACATTGCTACACACTCAAGTGTGCTAGCTTGCACTGCACTTTAATTGTTTTTAGTGCTGTTTTAGCTGCCTTTCTGTAAAAAAAATTCTAAGCTTGTTTCCTGCCTTTCTTGTAACTAGTCTAGTCCAGATACAGATTTGCTGTATTCAGGACTGTTTGTAAGCTTCTGAGCCCCCCAAGCCTTTCTGTGTTGGAGGGAAACCTTCTAGCTTATCAGTGGGAATGGTAAGCACTATGTAGCCTAACTAGGAATGGTTTCTGGCCCAGAAATTTTAGTTTTTGACCATTTGGGCAGTCTTTCCATCTCTCTAAACTTTTCTGGTTTAAAAGCCTGTGTTTGAGCTTGTTTCCCATGTTTCCTGTAAGTAGTGTAGTCTAGATACAAATTTGTTGTATCCAAGACTGTTTGTAAGCTTCTGAGCCCCCCCAAGCCTTTCTGTGTTAGAGGGAATTGGAGTGGTAAGCACTAGGTAGTCTATTTACCACAAGAGGAGTGGTTTCTGGCCCAGAAATTGTACTTTATTGGCAATCTTTCCCATCTCTTTCAACTTTCTGATTTAAAAGCCTGCATTTGCACTTGTTTCCCCCTTTCCTGTAACTAGTCTAGTCCAGATACAGATTTGCCGTATCCAGGACTGTTTGTACAACTCTGAGCCCCCCAAGCCTTTCTGTGTTGGAGGGAAGCCTTCTAGCTTATCAGTGGGAGTGGTAAGCACTAGGTAGCCTATCACAAGTGGAGTGGTTTCTGGCCCACATATTGTAGTTTATTGGCTGTTTGGGCAGTTTTTCCATATCTGTCAACTTTCTAGTTTAAAAGACTGCATTTGCACTTGTTTCCCACTTTTGCTGTAACTAGTCTAGTCCAGATGCAGACTTGCTGTCTCCAGAACTGTTTGTAAGCATCTGAGCAGTGCCAAAGTCTGCTCTTCAATTTTTCCCTTAGATGTACTAGTTTTCTCCTCTTCTGTACTTTTGCTAGCTTATTAGTCTAGCACTTTACCAGACTTTTTGTAGCAATTATTGTAGCACATGAAAGGGCTACCAGCACTAAGCGTTCTACAAGGAAACATATCCAGGACTTATTATTAATGCCCACCCCTCCAGGCATATCTAAAGGTCAGTTCCCTGTGCTTTCTCCTATTAACCTGGTGAACATGGGCATCCTGAGGCAATGTAGCAACTGCCTCATGTACACCGACAACCCTCTCCTCTTACCTCCCAACACCCAGACTTGTGAGAGATCCACTTATATATCCAAATTGGAAGCCACACACTCTCCAGCCAAGACCAGAATAGCTGGTCAAGAGGAGAAGGTCAAACCTTGCACCACACCACATGGAACACATAGTCCTCCAGAACACTCACCAGCACTGCCTTCATATAAAAACACAAATCACACACCCACTTTCACAGAGGCTCTCAATAAAAATTTACCCAAACAGCAGAGACCTCCAAGGCAGAAATGAACTCGACCACCACAACACAACACTAATCACGAGACACATAACTCCTAAACAGTGTGCCACTCAGCCAAAGCCTCTAAGGCAAAACAGCATGCCCAACACAGTAGTCATAGGTGATTTGATAGTGAGGCACACTGATGTCTCACTCACTAGGTTGAATAAGCGGAAAGTAACAGTCAGCTGCCTGTCAGCTGCCAGGATCCACCACATAATGCACACACTCAGGTCCCTTAACAACAGGTACAAATATGACTCAGTCATTGTACAAGTGGGAGTGAATGACCTGAGACACACCTCCCTGGACTATATGAAAAGAGACATGCCGGAGCTCTTGCATTATGTAGCCCAGGTGGGTATGACCCTAGTCCTGAGCAGCATCCTGCCATCACCCAGAATGATACCACAGTACAAGCAGAAAATGATTGAGTTCAACAAATAGCTAAGTTTCTGGTATTCTAAAGGGATCCAGTATCTGTCTGTCTGGGATGACATGATTGACAGACCTCGATGCTTTGCCAGAGATGGCCTGCATTTGTCACCCCTGGGCTTCTGGATACTGGCCAAGGCTCTTGCCAGCCCTATATTGCCTTTCTTAGGCAGTGTTCCAAAGAACAAATTACCACCATAATAGCTACAAACAAATGCAATCTGAGGGTCTTGCTGCTCAGTGCTAGAAGTCTAAATCTCAAAATGCACTCACTCAAAGCACTCCTTAAAAATGGAGAACATTGACATTTGTGCTGTAACAGAGACCTGGTTTAAGGCAGCAGAAAGCACCCCTACACTACCAAGCTATAACTCCTTCCACACCTTTCGGCCCCAGAACTTGGACCGAAGCTCCAAAGGTGGTGGTGTTTCCATATTCATAAAGCATGTGCACACCACCAGACTGGTAGCCCAACATAACGTATTAGAGATACTTCAGGTGCATCTAACATTGGGTAAGACAGCAATTCAGGTCATAGCCTGCAATAGATCCCCAACCATGTCCTAAGACTCACACTCCATGTTCCTAAGCACCCTGGAGAATATTAGGGTCCAACCTAACACTCTCATACTAGGTGACTTGAACTACCCCTCCTTTAACTGGGAAAACTACTCATGTATCAATGCACTTGTCCAACATTTCCTGGAGTTCATTAATTTCAATGCCCTGGACCACCTCATTCTTAGCCCCACTAGAGGTAGCAACATCCTTGACCTGGTCATTACTAACATGGGTGACCATTGCTCTACACCAATAGTCAACTCCTCCCTGGTTAGATTCAATCACAAACTAATCACCTTGGAAATCCACACCCCCACCCCCACCCCCACCCCGCAAAGGTAACCACCATGAAAAACTTCTCCAAAGATAATTTTGTGCTCCTAAAAACAGAGGTGGCTAACTTCATGGCACCCATGCAAATGGAGAATAGTTGCATGACTGCCAAATCATACACCAATGCACTGTACGAATACATACACAAATGCATGGATCTTGCCACACCCAATATAACCAAGACGCTCTTCTCCAAAAAAAGGAAGCCAGTCTGGTGGTCTTCTGCCATAAACAAACTTTACAACACAAGGAGGAAACTGATGCGGAATAAGGTGAAGTCCCAAGACTGGAAAAATGCCCTTATCAGCCACAAGAAGAAGTTGAGATCCCCTCATCAAATCCTCTAAAGCTAGCTATGAAAACATAATTGCAGTATAGTAAAGACAACCACAAGGCCTTCTATAGTTATGTAAAGAATCTCCACAGCAATACCCAGATTTGCTCTGAGCTACTGCACAATGGTACCTCCTATACCGAGCCAACAGATATTGCCAGTATACTGGCCAACAGATTCAGTGCCAACTTTACCCCTCTCCCACCCCAAAGAACCTATCACAATACCAGTAGATTGCTAGGCACCCAGTATTACTGCTGCACAGGTTAAAACAGCACTGTCCAAGGCCACGAATACAGCTTCTATGGGACCTGACAATATCCCTGGCTGTGTTCTACATGAACTACTATGGCCTGCTCAATCACATCCTCACCTCAGGCTTTGTAACTACTGAATAGTGCACTGCTACAGTCATCCCTCTCCACAAAGAAGGAGCGACTACAGACCGTGAGAACTATCGCCCCATTAGCTTGATGAGTCTGATATGCAAAGCTATGGAATGCTTCATCATGGATCTAATAAACAAGGTTATAGGGAATCTGCAAACTCTGGATCCCACACAGTTTGGTTGTGTGAAGGGTAGATCATGCCTGCTCAACTTGGTCGACTTCTTTGAGTCAGTCACCAGAGTTGTGGATGAAGGCAAGTTGGTTCATACAGCCTAACTTGATCTGCCCAAGGCCTTTGATATCATTCCCCACCCAGGAATCATAGAAAAACTCACTAAGCTAGGCATCAACCCCTATATCACTAGGTGGGTTGCAAACTGGCTCACAGACAGAATCCACAATGTGAAAGTAGCTGACTCCAAGTCAGACTGCTGACTAGTCATGAGTGGAGTCCCAAAGGGTTCGGACCTGGGTCCTCTCCTGTTTGGTATCTACTTCTCTGATGTTCAGGCCAACAAAAAGGGACTCTGGCTGACAAAGTTCGCAGACGATTGCAAGTTGGGAGCTATTATTAACTCCCCAAGTGATGTTGGCATCCTACAGAATGGCCTCACTGAGACCAACAACTGGTGTCAGAACCATGGCCTTAAGCTCAATGCCAATAAATGTGTTGTCATCCCCTTTGGAAAAATCCAGTTCCCATGAATTACCACATTGATGGTAGTATAAGAGATCTGGGAGCATAGTCTGACAGAAACCTATCTTTTGATCACCACATCGCCACTGTGGTCAGAAAGTCTTTCTATGTGGCACATCTCATTACTAAGGGTTTTGCATCCAAGAAGAAAGAGGTCATTGTCTCCCTCTACTCTTCCCTCATTAGGCCAATCATCAAGTACAATTCCCTATTTGGCATGTACCTCACTAGACACCTACAACAACTGGAGATGCCACAAAAGTACCTCACAAAGAGGATCCTAGGCCTTAAACACTTATCCTATATGGACAGACTAAAAAAACTCCAACTATTTTCTGTCTCATATCGTCTACTTAGAGGTGATCTCTGCTTGACTTACAAAGCCATGTCTGACCCAGCTCTGTTAGAAATGCTACATCTAAAGAAATCCCAATCCTTCCACACCACACGCTCCAGAGACCTCAACCTCATTACTACAATCAACAGAACTTACTGGAGGGACAAGTTCATAATCCAGAAACTGCCAATGCTACGGAATAGACTTCCTATACATGTCAAGCAGAGCACCTCGCTGATCCTCTTCAGGAGAAATCTTGATGAGTGGGTGGGCAATAGAAAATTCACCCCGGGAATAACTCCAGTGACTCTACTCGACAGAGGCACTGAGAACTAATGTCGGGTGGCATGATGCCAGGGTAATACTATGGCTGGGCTTGTAAAGGCTCCAGGGCCATTAGCCTAGTACACACCTATGAACTTAGGGGTTACATTAACAGATGAACTAGATAAGACTATAACAATAAACTACTTCTAATATTCTAAATAACATTAAAACACTCATTCAAAAATGGAATAAATACTTTTTTACAATGGAGGACAGGCATTATATAATTAAAATGATTATTTTTCTAAAAATATTTTATACTTCATACAAGCCTTTTCTATACCTCCTCCCAAATCTTACATATAAAATATTAATAATTTAATGCTAAACTTCTTATGCTATCCCAATAAAATCCAGAATAGCTCTGAATCATCACTTAAATAACTGGGAAGCAGGAGGAATCAGTCTTCCAAATATAGAAATATATGCACTGTCATCTAATTTATTTCTAGAGTTGTTAGACTTGACACTTTGGATATAACAAGAGAGCTATAATCCATATATCTCACAGGTTAAAAATAATCATCATTAGTTAACTACCTAAAGCAGTGTCTGCATTACAGACATGACCTCAAACTGCCTCAATCAAAAAGAATCCCAATAAAGAACTCCATACTGCTACTACAACTACTATTGCCTGCTTGGAAGTCGTTACATCACTTCCTGACATGACTATGCTAACACCCATTTCTGAACTAAATTATCACCAAATTATAGCTGTCCTGTTGCACCCAAAATCTGGAGTTAACTACTCTAAAAAAAGCAATGAGGTTTACAGTGGGTATGGATTAGTTCTGATGAAGTTCACCAAGTAAAGCAAACAAAAACTATCAACAATTACAGACTGTTTTTTGCTCCTGTCTTGATGTGACTACTGGTCTTATTCCCTGTGGATTACTTCCATTGACTTGACATCTAAACATGATTTCTGTCTCTTGAACCTAGGAGCTCATTCTTTTAGTGAAAGCTTACGGCATGTGACTATAAGTGAGACAGTGTATATAGGCAGGCTGGAAAACCAAGGCCTTTATCTGAGAACTCTACTTTTTCAACACTAACACACATCAGCCAGCAACCACAAGACTGTGCATGTTGTCATGATATATTTATTCATCTTATGCTTTCCTTTGCTATTACACATCAA
Organism: Protopterus annectens; assembly: GCF_019279795.1. Lineage (NCBI taxonomy): Eukaryota > Metazoa > Chordata > Ceratodontiformes > Protopteridae > Protopterus > Protopterus annectens. Next base: position 1,313,580,444 of record NC_056735.1, on the reverse strand, counting down.
CAAAACCCCAAGTTCTGCTGATAGCATAGCATCAGATCACCCCATTCAAGAAAGTAATACAATCTTCTAGGGCAAACACTCATTTTTTTAGGACAGCATTAAGGTTCAAGATTTGAAGGAGCTAAGCTTCATGCCACTCACTTCACATGGAAGCACATTACTCAAGTAAGTGCTGGAGATCATAATCCGATAATTCCAAAAGGAAAAAGCATGTGCAAACCACAGAGATGTTACCATATGTCACCAAAGCAGATATCTTCCCACCTGTGCTGTGTCATTACATCTTGTTCATGGAAATACTAACTGGGAGTGATAACAGGATGCAGCCTTGGAGGAATTAACACCGACCTTGGCCAAATTAAATGTTATTGTCACAAGGCAGGTACAATGCTCATTACATCCATACAGGGCATGAATACCACTGAACGGTGGCTCAAGTACATGTACTCCTGGAGGTCCTCCCAGAGTACATTCCAGGGCTTGTAGCAGTTAAGTCTTTTCCAGTTCCACAAAGCATCCTCAGAATGAATTAATGAACTCCTGTAGCCCATAAAAGGTGTGCAAGACTAAAAAGTTGACGCATTTTTACATTTCTTGGCATTCATATTGTTCCTCCCAAATCTGTGATTCTCCTGTCAGCTGGAATCTTCTGCCTTGCACTGTGCCACAGTTTTTTCCACTGAGACTGAAGATTGTCATCCTCAGTAACAGGAATACTACACACACTGATCTACCATTTTAAAGGCAGGGACAACGACACTAGTTTGTCAGACCAGGGACAAAGTCCCAGCCTTTCATACAACACTGAAGACATGGCTTCACCCACTTCTCCAGCTTTGTCCATATTTTTAACATCTATTGTGGGAAGCCTCAACCACCTGTATCCTGAGTACTACATAGGCTTCTGACTACTAACTCAGCAAAGATTTCATGTGTTGCTTTCTGAGAGGAAGGCAATCATGTGGATTAAAGAGTTCCTGTTAATATTCTTTCCATTTTCAGTTTCCCATGTAGTGGTCTGGGCTCTTCTGCTCTTGCTTAAGACAACTTAATTGGTTTCTTACCTTGCCATTATGAAGAACTGAATAGTCTGACAGAATATTTTTGACTTTGCCCAACAGTCTTTCTTCATAAACTTTCAAAGCTCGCCCTGTGTCCCACCTTTTGCTTCAGCAATCAATGTTGATGCAGTCTCCTTAACCTGTCTGTAGCTTTCCAGTGAATCAAGAGAGGCCTGTGTGAGCATTCTACAGAAAGCCACCATCTTCAACATAACTAATTTCTACACTAGAACGGCCACTTAGTGAGTCTTAAGGTTACCACAATGACATATTATGACCCGTTTAGAGTCAGTGTCTCCAGACTCACTCAGAATACAGTCATAGTCTTCTTGATGGCAACATATGAATCCATCTCGCAAAAAACAACTTCCACTAAATGTTCTCAAGTGGCTCTCACTGCTTACTTAGGTCTCTCATGTCTATCTAGTTATGTCCTACTCAGCAAATTAAACCTCCGGTGATAATCATTTGGTAGCCCTGCAAGTCAAAGTATGATTAAATTTCGTAAAATTACTATTGTTTTAGTCTTTGATGTTAGCCAAAAGTGCTCTCTATCACACCTGTAACATGCCCAGAACTGACTCCTCAAGTCATATGGAGTTACAGGTATCTGTAGCATATCTAAATATGACTGTAAATTCTTTTTTATGTGACCCATTACTCCTACTATTATTGGAATTATCTGGGTATCCTTCTCCCACAATGCCCTCATTTCTCTGTGCAAATCCTGGTATTTTATTACTTTGTTTCTCTCTCTCTGTACGTAAGACACTGCAATCACTGACGTAGCAATTTCCATGATCAATGCTATTTTTGTCTTCTTTTCATGGACTACATCTGTTTTTCTTGCATCTATTTTTTGAACTGTTGGTAATGGGTGATCCCATGGGATATAAACTTCATCATTGTCTATAATGCTTTGTGGCTCATGTTTCCAGTGCTTCTTAACTACTTCAATATTTTAATGTTTGCACCATTTGCAATGCAGTAGTCTTCCCACATTTTTATGCTTTCCAGTATTCAGACTCTCTGCCATTAGTGTGTCACTCCCCGCAACGTGTGACTGTTTCCAGTTCTGTTTTACAGAACCTGCATTTGTCTGTTTCTCCCACATGTTCAATGGACTTTGTAAAGCAACATGTTACATAGTCCTCTAGACTGGTCCGCCAATATTAACCTTTCATCTTTTGGTTTAAATTCACCTCTCTTTAACCATTCCTGCGTTAGATCATGATTAAGATGAGGTTGTTCCAAGTGTTTTCTGTTCTTGCAACTATATTTATGCCTTTTCTACAGTTCTTGCTTTCTCAGCTAATCTTTCTCTCTCTCCTTATATTCTTTCTTTTGTTTTTTGGCACATTCAGCTGCTGCCTGATTTTTGTCTACTTCTGGTTTGATTTCTATTCATGCTTGACACTCATATGCTTCTGCTTAACTACGCAGAGAAGTCATCCAAGACTTGTTCTTCTCATGTTTTAAAACTTTCACTATGAATCTGGTAAGGTTCGCAGATATGTATGCAGTCCTACGATTGTGGATCTATACATGTAATCAGTTTTGAGGAGGGCCATACCTCCTTCAGAATGACAGATATATAGGGCAGTATTTGTAGTCACCTGGGCAAATGCGATAGGAATATTCCTGATGCCAATGAATGAGATTAGTAAAGGCACGATTCACAGAGGCCATTTATGCTAAAGATCAAGGCCTGAAAAGTAATGAGATGCAAATGAGAAATGTAAAATATAATATGCTAATGAAGTGGTTTTGCAATTCATAGTCCAACTTCCCTGTGGTATACACATCCATTGTTAAATGCTATGCTTCACCTTTGATATTGGAGTTGCAATCGACAAACTTGTTCAGCAAAGTATGCACAAACACTTCCCTGACACATAAATGAATTATTTCCCCCAGCAACCCCCTTCATTATTTTCTATTAAGTATACACAAGCACTAAAATGACACAATAAATTATTTTGCCCGGGGATCACTTCTGCAGTCTGACCATGAATGCACAAGCATTTCCCTGACACACAAATTAATTATTCCCCCCCAGTGACTCCTTGAGTAACATTTCCTAGTATGCACAAACACTAAAATGAAACATTTACCCAAACGACTCTTTCAGTAACATGTCCTAGTATTGATGAGTTGATTATAGATTCATGTCTATGAATCAAACTCGCGTACATATGTGTAAAGTCCCTTAATAGCATAGTAGCTGTCCCCTTATCACTTATGCGTTAATCATGTTATGCATTTCCAGTAAGGGTGGTGTGTTCACAAAAAAGCCCTCTGCATTTCCATAGCCATCCTGAAAGTCTGGGATTTGCATAACCTCATAGTGCTGCTCTTTGTGGATCCCTGCATGACCTCATAGTGCTGCTCTTTGTGGATCCCTGCATGACCTCACAGTGCTGTTCTTCATGGATCCCTGCATTACCTCATAGTGCTGCTCTTTGTGGATCCTTGCATGACCTCATAGTGCTCCTTTTTGTGGATCTCTGCATAACCTCATAGTGCTCCTCTTTGTGGATCTCTGCATAACCTCATAGTGCAGCTCTTAGTGGATCCCTGCATAACCTCATAGTGCTCCTCTTTGTGTGGATCTCTGCATAACCTCATAGTGCAGCTCTTCGTGGATCCCTGCATATCCTCATAGTGCTGCTCTTGGTGGATCCCTGCATAACCACATAGTGCTGTTCTTCGTGGATCACTGCATAACCACATAGTGCTGTTCTTCGTGGATCACTGCTATGAAAATGCGAAGCCCTGGACTATTAATACTGCCCATAATCTTGGTATACACTGATTTTTATATGTCATTTGCTAAGCATGAAGGATTTTCCTTGTTTTTCTGTCCAACTGATCCAGTACCTTTTGGGGCTAGTCAATCACCCCAAAACTGTAAATTAGAACAGGAAAAGCAAATTGGTTTATAGCTTAGACTTTGGTCCTAGATGTCAGGGCTGTTTTCAGTATTAATTTTAATCTTCAAAAATATTTTTTACCGAGGTTTGTTCACATTTGTTTGTTTTATTGTCAATCCTTCATAAATTCCCAAATATTTATACACTCCCTTCTGCCCACGTTCCTTTATATCACATTCCTGTCCCAAACTGATATTATCTTGGTGTTGCAGCTTTCCTGCTTTAAATGTTGCTTTTGCACATTTATCAAGACCAAATGACATTCTTATATCACCTGAGAAACTTCTGACAACTTGCAGTGGTACTTTCAGCTCATCATCTGATGAGATACAGTTTTAAATCATCCACAAAAAGATGAGAAGTCTTCACAACTTGTTTTCTGGAAGCCAAATTGTAACCGAGAGCTAATCTGTTAAGCAGACAGCTTAATGGCTTAAGGGCAAGATAAAAGAGGAGCAATGACAGTCACCCTGGAATATCCCCTTTGAATTTTTATGCCTGGGGATAACAATTTGTCCTTTATCAAGGCTTAGCTGCTGTTTAATGGTCACTGTAATGTAATTTATTGATGTAGGGTGTACCTTAAACATTTGTAAGCACTTCTTTATCCATGAATGTCGGATGCTGTCAAATGCTTTTTTGTACTCTATCCATTCCCATACTTAGATTCTTCTCCTTTTTACAATTATCCATTATGACCGTATTTAACAACAAATGATCCTTTGTTTCATATGACTTTCTTTTCTTACCTTTTTGTTCTATTCCCAAGACCGAGCTTTTTTCTAAATGATTATAAACTCTGTTGGCATCAATTCCAGTATATAGTTTATACATTGTCAGAAGGCAAGTTGTTGGTCTACAGTTTTTAAGATAGCTTGCAGTTTCACTCTTAAGGAGAAGTATTGTTTTTCTTGTTATTAACCAGGTTGGTGTATGTTTGGGGTGCACATGTAAATAGTTCCTACTCAGGGATAAATCTTCATGTAAAGATGTTAATACTTTTAACCAGAAGTCAGGTACTGAATCTGGGCCTGGGGTTTCTCCAGTTAGTAGCTTTTCTAAATTTTGTTTCAGTTTCTCTGGCTATTATTTCATCCCATTTCATATCCTATACATTTGAACTTCTTACTGTTTCCTTTACTACTTCTATCCGTTCAGCATCTATGTTATATTCCACAGTGTCTTTATAGATATTTCTCCAAAATATGTCTATGTCTTTTTTTATGGTGCTTCTGTTCCTTTTGCTTTTATTTCTAAGTTCCCTATAACAACTTTTTGGGTCATCAGTAAATTGCTTATTTTGTACTTTTCATTTATATTTATCTGCATATCTTTTAAGTTTTTTTGCTTGTGGTGACATCTTTAGTTTATTATTTGCAATGGCATATGATATATCCTGATGTGTTCTGATATTGTGCATTACCTTTATCACATCTATATTTATAATTATTTTATAGGTTCATAGGAGGTTACTTGGCTAATGACCCTAGGGCCTTTAAAGGTCTAACCATGTTATACCCGTGTTCCCTAATTGACCTTGGTTAGATGGTCATTATTCGCAGAGTGAGTGTATGATCAGTAGCAACTGCCCCTATCCATGAGGGACATAGGTGCCACCCCCAGAGTATTTATGATCTCCCGTCCAATTGTCTAGGTTGCACTTGAATAGGGTTATGGAGGAGCTCTGCTTCCTGTGAATTGTGAGTTGACTCCACAGGAGCAGCAATCTCTGGGAGATATATCTCTCTCTCCAGCAAGTTCTGTTAATGTCACAGGCTAGGATGAGATCCTTGGAGTGAGTGACTCTTGTCCTATTTCATTTGCAGATGTGCAGCCTTTCCATTAGAGCAGTGTCAGAGACTGATCTGTAGGCCAGGCACAAATAGCCTCTCAGCAGCCTGTAGGATACAGAGTATAGTGACAGGGCTTTCAGTCTTTCCATGTAGGTTATGTTTTGGACACCCTGAATTTTCTTGGTGAGAATCCTCTGTGGTCTCTCCAGCTGCTGCAGGTGTCTGGTGAGGTACATGTAAAAGGGAGCATTGTAGTCTATTAGTGGAATGATGAGGGTCGAGTACAGAGGAGTTATAACATTCTTAGTCTTGGATACAATGCCCTTACTTATGAGATGTGCAACACAGAAGGCTTTCCTTACCTCTGTGGACACATGGTGATTGACGTTTAGATTGCTATCAACCTGTGTTCCCAAATCTCATACCACTGGGTTTGAGCTTAAGGGGGTACTGTCAGTATTGTAATTTGCAAGGACTTCCTCTTTGCCAAAAGGGAAAATAATGCACTTTTTTTAAATTAATTTTAGTCTGTGGCTTTGGCACCAATCATTTCTCTGTGCTAGCCTCTTTTGTAATATGGCACCAATCATTTCTCTGTGTTAGCCCCTTTTGTAATATGTTAACATCATTTGGGGACTCGATTGCACCCAGTTTGCAGTCATGCACAAATCCTTGTGGTACACCAATGGTAACTGGTCTACTAGTAGAGGTGGAATCCCCAACTTTAACAGTATGCGTTCTGTCGGTGAGCCAGTTGGCTGCATGCTTAGTGATGTATGGGTTAATCCCCAGCTGTGAGAGTTTCTCAGTGATAACTGATTGAGAGATTGTGTCAAAAGCCTTGGCTAAGTCAAGATAAGCAGTATGTACTGTTTTGCCTTCATCCGGTGCTTTGCTGACATTTTCAAAGAAGTCTAGCAGGTTCACTAAGCATGATCTACCCTTAATAAAGCCAAACTGGCTTGGGTCAAGAGTTTGAAGCTTGTCTGTGTCCTTGTTGGTAAGGTCCATGATGATTCTTTTCATGGCCTTGCAGGTAAGGCTGATTAGGCTTATAGGTCTATAGTTCCCAGGGTCAGTTGATGGATCTCCTTTATGCAAGGGGATTACTGTTGCTGTTCTCCATTGTGCTGGAATAAAGCCACTGCTCAGGCTGAGGTTAGAGTGTCAAGTGGTTCTGCTAGGTCTTGTTTTAGATCATTTAGTAAGTAGCCTGGGATGTTATCTGGTCCCATAGAAGGAGTGTTTTTGGCCTTGAAGAGTGTGGATATGACCTGCTATTTGAAGATACTAGCTAGAGGACTGGTGTTGGGTATGCTTTGGGGTATGGCTGGTGGGGAGAGGGGGGAAAGTTTTTGCCAAATTTGTCAGCTAACAGGTTGACAATTTCCTCAGGTTCAGTATGAGAGGTACCATCCACTATACGTTCAGCACAATAGTTGGGTATTCCCTTTTAGATTTTGGATGTAGCTAAAGAATGCCTTATGATTATCCTTAGCTAGGAATGTTAATTTAACTTTGTAATTAACTTTAGAGGACTTTACAAGATATCTGATTGCTTGTTCAAGCTGTGGAGGGTATTCTTCTTCTGGTGAGTAACTTCCCTCTTGTACTTAGACATCAGTTTGGTGGCCTGTTTTGTTTTTTTTTCAGGTCAGGTACAGCCGAGTCTATACAGTTATTTTGGTGGTTATACAAGAATTTTGTGTACTCCTCTGCAAAGGACACTTTTTATACCATCGCCTAATAGGCTGTAGTTTGCTTTGGATAAATATTTCATTTTTTTTTGTCCTATGGAGGTGTCAGGTCTGATCGTTACTTCAAATGAGACAGATTTATGGTCTGATCTTACCAAGGAGAGCAACACACAGGGGGTAGTGCAGTGACCCCCCATGTTGGTGAGTAAGTTTAGAACATTTAAGCCCCTTGTGGGGGTGCATACTAGTTCTTCCAGGGCATTTGTATTGACAAAGTCCAGGAACTTCAGGACGAGCATGTTTGTGCTTGTGTATGTCGCCCAGTTGATGGAAGGAGAGTTGAAACGGTGTACTGCTCTTGGTTCATGGTGGGAGACCTGTAGCTAGCAATGTTGTGGTAGAGTGCTTGACCTCTTGTTAGTTGGACCTGGTGTAGCGCAAGAGAGTCGTACTGTTTAACCAGTCTCAAGGTGTATTTGGCTTTAATGAAGATAGATACAGCTCCAGCTTTGGTTCTTTCACACTTGTTTTGGGTTCTGAATGTGTGGAAGATGTTGTAGCCTTGCACGGTCAGGGTGCTCCCTGCAGCTTTTAACCATGTCTCAGTGACTGCACAGATGGCAGAGTCTTCCAAGGTGAGGGTGCTTCCAGGGAGTGCAGTTTCCTGTTTAGGCTCTTAGCATTAAGTGGCATAACCTTGAGTTTGTCTTGAGTGGATTTTTCTACATCAGAAGTTTTGTTGTTTTGGTATTGCTTAAAAAAGGCACTATGGGGATGCAAGCATCTTTGACAATATCTGAAATCCTAGAGGAGGCAGGTGAAGACCATCTCTAGCAAAGCAGTGTGGTCTGCCAACCATGTCTTCCCAGGCTGACAGAAACTGGATCCCCTGGATTGACACCAGAAGCTAAGCCAATTGTTGAAGTCAATCATTTTTTGTCTATATTGTGGCATCATCCTGAGTGAAGGTAAAATGCTGCTTAATGCTGGGCACACACCTGCCTGGGACAATCTGAGAGTTCAGTCATGTTTCTCTTCATATAGTCCAGATAAGTACATGCCAATTCATTCATCCCTATATATATACTGTGACAGAGTCATGGTGGTAATTGTTGTTGAGTGACTTGAATGCATGTGTGATTTGATGGATCCTGGCACCTGAAAGGCAGCTGACTGTGACCTTCTCCTTGTCCACCCTCATGAGGAGGACATATGACTGGGACTTTTGGTTTTGAGGTGTTTTGCCTTTATTTGCTGAGACACTGGTGTGTGTGTGTGTATTGTTACGTGTAGTGGATTCTATTTGCTTTCCAGTATGTGCAAGTTGTTTGCGCTTGGGAGGTCTCTGATCTTTTGGTAGACTTCTACTGATACCTCCACATGTGTGGGTTTATGTGTTGTGAAGTGTGTGTGTGCACTGACAACTTGTTTGATGTCTAGTTTATGTGAGATAACTGATTCCAAATTCATAATGTAATTACATCTCTCACATATTGTATTTGTTTGTTTTAGGAGTAAGTGGTTGTCAGTATACATGAGGGAATTACTACATTGCCTCAGGATGCGCATGTCAATCAGGCTGGCCAGAGAAATGGTTATAAACTGACCATCTATTATGGTAGGTTTTTACTGAAACTACTATTGGAGAGTGGGCTAGTTTCACGAGATTTTGCTCTAGGATTAACATAGAGGCTTATTGTATTGAAGGCTAGGGATAAAAACTATGGCGATGCTTCTCAGTGCATAACTGAGTTTCCTGCAATGCAGCAGGGAACCCTGGGAGGGTTCACTAACAGATGTCTAGTAGACATACAAAATTGTCTTTCATGGTGTTTGCATCTATACAGGACACTGCTGAACCTGATTGAGCATTGCACAGCTACGTGCAAATGTGAGACTTAAATGCAGGCAGAATGAAACACTTTTAAACTAAACTACCAATGGGAAAGCACACAATAAGCCTTCTTCCAGTAATCTCCAACTCAGATGAGGCTCAGACTACACACTTTTGTCACAATACTGTGACAGGGCCCTCCTAATGTAAGATGGCTGAAATAGTGCAAAAGTGTAAAGGTACAGTCTAGACTCAGCAGATCTGAATCTAGTCTATGCTATGTACTAGCTACTTAAGGCAACAGAACAGCTTTTTAAAGTGCAGGAAAAATAAAACAAAAATCAACAAAAAAGGCAGCAAAATGATAAAATACAGTCAGCAAAGTGCAAAGCAAGCTCAAAAAGTACTTATTTTTTCAATTTTAGCAGTGGATGCTTTGGATTTCAGCAGAATCTTTCCAGACCTCTGGCAAAAGTTGCCAACTTTTGAACAGTTCTGGTTAGATGACCTGTGGTGGTACTGCCCTCTGCACAAACTGACAACTCTTTGAACAGCTGTGAACAGTGGGAGACTATGGAGAGCATTTCCTATAGATGATTTTAAACTGGAGAGATTTTTTATATATAAGGCATGGGGAACCATGTTTGCACATCACCAGCATTATGAAAGACTTTTACTTAGTTAATCCCGCAGGCCAGTCAGATAAAAATACAGTAAACTTTAAACAAACAGTTTCCCACATGGATTGGTTGAATTCAGCTCTGCTCCCACCCAAGTGCAAAAGAGCCCTCTTAATGTAAAACAAACTGGATTTGAGCTCAGTAACAAATTCTTTACAGAATTCCTGCAGTATCAGGAATCCTTGGAAATAAGTTCACTAACCCTGAGAAATGTTCTACAAAATACAAAATCAAGTGCCCAGTGTAAGATAATATTTTGGCAGACTCAGGAGACCTTTGGGAAACCCAGAACAGCTTTTGCAGTACCAGAGAATATTAGAATACTGTTTAAACAACCTAAGAGAAGTACAGTAACTGGTATATCTTTAACAATCGCAAAACAAGTTTTTGTTGATTTGTTTCCTCCTCTATACTCTTCTAACAGTGACATTTCTTGTCTTAATTACTTTATACTTATCTCTATTTGATACTTCCATGATGGCATTATTACTTTATACTTATCTCTGTTTGATACTTCCATGATGGCATTATTACTTTATACTTATCTCTGTTTGATACTTCCATGATGGCATTATTACTTTATGCTTATCTCTGTTTGATACTTCCATGATGACATTATTACTTTATACTTATCTCTGTTTGATACTTCCATGATGGCATTATTACTTTATACTTATCACTGTTTGATACTTCCATGATGGCATTATTACTTTATACTTATCTCTGTTTGATACTTCCATGATGGCATTATTACTTTATGCTTATCTCTGTTTGATACTTCCATGATGGCATTATTACTCTATACTTATCTCTGTTTGATACTTCCATGATGGCATTATTACTTTATACTTATCTCTGTTTGATACTTCCATGATGGCATTATTACTTTATACTTATCTCTGTTTGCTACTTCCATGATGGCATTATTACTTTATGCTTATCTCTGTTTGATACTTCCATGATGGCATTATTACTTTATACTTATCTCTGTTTGATACTTCCATGATGGCATTATTACTTTATACTTATCTCTATTTTATACTTCCATGATGGCATTATTACTTTATACTTATCTCTGTTTGATACTTCCATGATGGCATTATTACTTTATACTTATCTCTGTTTGATACTTCCATGATGGCATTATTACTTTATACTTATCTCTGTTTGATACTTCCATGATGGCATTATTACTTTATACTTATCTCTGTTTGATACTTCCATGATGGCATTATTACTTTATACTTATCTCTGTTTGATACTTCCATGATGGCATTATTACTTTATACTTATCTCTGTTTTATACTTCCATGATGGCATTATTACTTTATAATTATCTCTGTTTGATACTTCCATGATGGCATTATTACTTTATACTTATCTCTGTTTGATACTTCCATGATGGCATTATTACTTTATACTTATCTCTGTTTGATACTTCCATGATGCTTTATACTTATCTCTGTTTTATACTTCCATGATGGCATTATTACTTTATACTTATCTCTGTTTGATACTTCCATGATGGCATTATTACTTTATACTTATCTCTGTTTGATACTTCCATTATGGCATTATTACTTTATACTTATCTCTGTTTGATACTTCCATTATGGCATTATTACTTTATACTTATCTCTGTTTGATAATTCCATGATGGCATTTGATCCCTTCCTTTCCCTTATTGCCCTGTGTTTTTGTGGTATGACTTCATCTGTCATTAATTTAGCTACACAGTAATATATCCTGTTTGCATTTGTTGTATCTCATTATTTTTTGTTAATAGTCTTGATTACTGTGTTCTTTTTTTTCAGACTTCTAACATTTTGGGTTTTATTGAATTTCTGTAATCTCTTTCTTTTATCAATTTTGATATGCTTATTCATCTTTATTAAACCAAGCTACTCGTCCCTTAGATCATTTTCTTCGTGAGCATTCTACAGAAAGTTGTAGAACATCTTCCCTTGACATATTCTTTTCAGCTTCATCCTGTGTTACCCATTGCTCTTTCATATGGGAACTCACTGGCCTATCACTCCACAACACTGACTGCATTAGAATTGCCACTGTTTCCTGCTTCTTCCTTTGCTGTGCATCTCCAACTGAACTTTTGCACTAGTTTCGTATTGAAGACTCCAGAGTATCTTCATGTGGCAAGTGATCAGATGGTTCCTGTTCCAACTGTTTCTCCTTAATTTGGCGGCTCGTTTTTCCATCATGCTCTGACATTACCAATGTTGCATTTTTTACATTAAATCCTTGACTTTGCAGGTAATACATAACTTCAGTTTCTATTTCTTTAATTTTCCATCACCAATTGTCTTTTTTACTTCCCCCTTTGTTTTCTTATTTTTTTTTAGTATTGTAAAACTTTCCATATCCAGATGCCTTTGTCTGTATGTCTCTTCAAATATCTTTGGTGCTGCCTTTTTGTATTGATTAGTTTTGCTTTCTCCTGTGCATAAATATTGCACCATATTAAATCTTATTTTTTTTCAGATGTCTACCACTTCACCTTACTTTGGAAACTCATTGTTCCATCATGCTGTGACATAACCTGTGTTAGACTTTCTACAGTAAATCCTTCCCTTCACAAGTATTCCATAACTTTGGTTTCTATTTAACGTTTTCTTTACTAATCTCCTGTTCTATGTTCCCCCTTTGTGATCTAATTTTTATATCGTGAAATTTTCCATATCTATGTGCCTTTGCCTGCATTTCTCTTCAACTATCTTTGCATTGATAAGTTTTGCTTTCTCCTTTGCATACATATTGCACCATAACAGATCTTTCTTTCCCATGTCCATGTTTCTTTTTTATACCTTTCAAAAATCACTAGGTTTTGTTCTTTATATTTTCTTACTTCCTCAGTCACTTTTTATTCCAGACATCCCAAAGATTCTTGGTATATATAATGTTTTTCATGGATCTGTTGTATTAATGAACACACATTTGTATCTGAAGCTTTTGACAGTCTTTCTTGTGCAAGTATCTTTCTTTCCTCTAATTTCTCTCTTAATCTTCTCGAATATTTTCTATCAATACTTTTTGGTTTTTTTTGCATAATAACAACAGTACATAATTTGTTTCTTATCCTCAGTAGTCCATTCTATAATGTTTAAGGCTCCTTTTTGACCTGTCGGCTTTGTGGGCTACTACTTCTGTCTACAACTGGGGGGTGGGGGGGCATCATCCCCTGAACCTGGCATAAACACTGTAGGGATGTTTCCATCTCTTGAGGATTCTATAATGCCCTTTTTTCTAGTCCTGGCACCAGTGCATATACCATGATTGGGCACTTTTTTATCCTGGGTCTTGTGCATCCAGCTGTCTTTTTTAGTTTTAACCTACTTCTGTCCATGATATATGCTATATAAAATACAGTCTATATATCAGTGTCATCTTGTGGAGATTTTGTAAAAACTGGGTTGACCTCATGAAGGTACTCGCCAAGACTTGAGGATAAATTCAGTTCCAGCAATAATACTCTCCTTTGCTTGCTGATTTTAGAATTCTGCATTTGGACTTTTCACTGTAGTAGCCATAGCATATGGCCTCAGATCTGATGGCATGAGCTCAGACATGGTGATCAGTTTACAGTCTAAGCTCATTAGATAGATTTGATGGCTCCCTATTAAATTGTTAGGGCACAGATTGCTGAGTCCTGAAACACCTTCAGGAGAAGAGATAATACTGAACGTTGCTGTTCTCCATTATTTACTTACTTATTTATTTGTAAGCCCCCTGCACACCTAATGTTTGTGGGGGGCAAGTCCCTCAACATACCACCCATACTTATATATACTGAAAACATTTATATGACTGTAGGATACTGTTATTAACTGGAAACAACTGGAATAAGACTGCAGTGAGTGTCTTTATCTGTTAATTACCCAGAACTGCACTGAACAGGTGCCAGTCTCTCCTTTATAGCTTTATAGGCCAAATCTACTTCTACTTTTCAGAATAAAGTCTGCACATACTGTAGTTCAGTTAAGAATGCTACAGTGTTGATAAACTGAAACATTGCTCCGCATTTATCTTCATATTCTTTTATTAACTGAAACAGTCCTCTGCATTCATATTCTTTATATTTCTTTAATCCTGAATAGTATAAAATTCTGGAATGCTGAATATTTGATCTGATTTCTGCATTCATGCCAGAGTGTCTGTACTGCCTTGTGAGGACTGCACTGCCATGACTATCTGCATATCAGTCCAGCAAACTAGCTTAACTAACTGTGCCTGAAGTATTTCCTATTAATACCAAAACCCTGTAAAATTCCACTTGCCTCTTCAGCCTCAGTTCCTAAGCCTTGTAGCATACAAACAAGACATGTTTGTACTCAAATGTACAGCACATTCTGTTCTTATCAGTATTCTTGACTAGCTGCATTTCTGGACTTATGCAAAGAGAATACTGTATTCTTGTACATTTAAATGATACCCGATCTAACAACTCCTCCTGAGATACCTGAGCACGCACACACATAGGTTCATAGGTTCATACTAGGCTATCTGCCCTAGGGCATTTATAAGCCTAGCCAGAATGTGTTTGGCTTTCGCCACCCATTTTAAATTTATTTTGCTATGTCCTTTTTCGAGGTTAGTATACTGTGCCCCTGTCCAACAGTGACACAGAAGTGATACCTGGGGTAAACCTATGATCTCCCATCCACTCATCAAGATTCCTCTTGAAGAGAGTCAATGAGGGACTCTGCCTAACCTGGACTGGGATTTTATTCCAGAGTGAAGGGAGCCTCTGGGTTATGAATCTGTCCCTCCAGCATGTCCTGTTTATTTCAGTGTTGAGGTTCAAGTCTCTCAAGCACGTAGCTCGATGGGATTTGGATTTTCTGAGGTGCAGCATGTCCATTAATTCCGGGTTGGACATGGCTTTATACGTCAGGCACAGATTGCCTCTGAGCAGGCGGTATGCCACTGAGTAGAGCTGGAGTTTCTTTAACTGGGCAGCATATGGCATCTGTTTGAGCCTTTTGATCCTCTTGGTGAGGTACGTTTGGGGTCTTTCCAGTTGCTGCAGGTGTCTGATAAGGTACATCCCAAAAGGGGCATTGTATTCAATTATGGGCCTGATGAGGGATGAGTAAAGAGGCACGATGACCTCCCCTGATCTAGATGTGAATCCCTTCATGATTAGGTGGGCTATATAAAATGTTTTTCTAACCACTTTTGCCATGTGGTTATCAAATGAGAGATTTCTATCAACTTGGGTCCCCAGGTCTCTAATTACTTTTTCTGTACTTAATGGATTACCACCTATGTGGTAATTTGTGGGCACTTTGTTTTGCCAAAGGGATGACTATACACTTTTTGGCATTTAGCTTGAGGCCATGGCTCTGGCACCAGTTGTCTGTTTCTATGAGGCCCTTTTGGAGGATGCTTGTGTCAGCTGGAGAGTTGATTATGGCACCCAGTTTGCAGTCATCTGCAAACTTGGTCAGCCACAGTCCTTCCGTGTTGGCTTGTACCTCCGAGAAATATATACAGAACAAGAGAGGTCCCAGGACTGAGCCTTGTGGGACGCCACTTGTAACTGGTTTGAAGTCTGACATGGCTCCAGCAATTCTAACCATGTGGGTTCTGTCCTTGAGCCAGTTTGCAACCCATCTAGTGACATAGGGGTTTATATTTAAGCTGGTGAGCTTATCTATAATGCCCGAGTGGGGTATTGTATTGAAGGCTTTTGCGAGGTCCAGGTAGGCTGTGTGGACCACCTTCCCCTCATCAATGGCCTTGGTGACTGCTTCAAAGAAATCAACCAGGTTTAAGAGGCAGGATCTGCCCTTAACAAAGCCGAACTGGGTAGGATCCAGTGTCTGTTGGTCCCCAATATCTTTATTTATGAGGTCCATGATGATCCTTTCCATAGCTTTGCAGACCAAACTAGT
Organism: Protopterus annectens; assembly: GCF_019279795.1. Taxonomy (NCBI): domain Eukaryota; kingdom Metazoa; phylum Chordata; order Ceratodontiformes; family Protopteridae; genus Protopterus; species Protopterus annectens. The sequence goes on along the minus strand of NC_056735.1, from coordinate 1,313,564,534 downwards.
CAGGCTTATGGGGCGATAGTTTCCAGGATCCGTTGAGGCACCACCTTTGTGGAGAGGGACCACTATTGCTGTATGCCACTCTTTGGGTACATATCCTGTAGTAAGGCTGAGATTGAACAATAGTTTTATGTTTGGGTTTAGCTCTTCTTGGAGTTCATGTAGGACGCAGCCGGGGAACACCGTCTGGTCCCATTGATGCTGTGTTTTTGCTTTGGAGAGGGCAGCTCTTACCTGAGCATCTGAGATGTCAGGGGCAGCACTCTGCTGGGATAGATATTTGCCATTTTGGTGTGGGGGGGGGGTTGTGCTGAACCTGTCAGCTAAGATGGTGGCAATGTCTATGGGTTTGGTGTATTTTTTGTCATTTTGGACTAATTCTGAGCATATCTGGGAATTCCCACCCAGGTTCCTAACATAACTAAAGAAAGCCTTGTGATTATCCTTAGTGTCCTGTGCAATTTTTCTCTCGAAGCTGGCCTTAGACGATTTTATGAGTGCCCATAATTTTTTGCTAATACTGATCAGAGATGCCTTCCCTTTTTGGGATTTTGCTCTGTCATGTGGTAGCTTCCTCCTTCTATTGTATAGTTTGTTTATGGCTGGGGTCCACCAGACAGGATGTCTGCCTTTGGAGGATTGAGTCTTGGTTTTATTTGGGATTGCATGATCCATGCATTCCTGAAGGTGTTAATAGAATGTGTTTATAAAGGATTCTGCAGTCTGGGTCGTATTTTTCACAGGCCCGGGGGCTTTGAAGGATTCCACCTCAGTTTTGAGGAGTGTGAAATTTGCTTTAGAGAAGTTTTTCACTGTGGTTTTCAGGGCAGGGGGTGGAGACTGGATGTGAATATCCAGTGAGATTAGTTTATGGTCTGATCTTACCAGTGAGGGATACACTTCTGGTCTGGAGCATAGAGTCCCCATGTTGGTGATGATCAGGTCCAGTATGTTTTCCCCTCTTGGGGGAGTGGTAACAAGTTGTTCCATAGCATTTGAGTTTATAAATTCTAGGAACCTTTGGGCTATGGTGTTGGAGCTAGAGTAATACTCCCAGTCTATGTTTGGGTAGTTGAAGTCACCCAATATAATGGTGTTTGGAGACACCTTCATATTTTCCAGTGTTCTCAGAAAGGCTGAGTGGGGTTCCAGGGTTTGGGAGGGTGGTCTGTAGCAGGCTATAAACTGGAAGGCAGTTTTACCCACTGTTAGTTGCACATGGATAGTCTCTGATGCTTTGTGCTGTGCCACCAACCTGGAGGTGTGGGTATCTTTGATGAATATTGATACTCCCCCTCCTTTTGTGGCTCAGTCCAAGTTCTGGGGCCGAAAAGCATGGTATGAGGTATAACCTGGTAGTGCTGGGGTGCTCTCTGGATCCTTGAACCAGGTTTCTGTTACTGCACAGATATCGATGTTCTCCATGCTAAGGAGAGTTTCGAGTGCATGCATCTTGAGGTTTAGACTTCTGGCATTGAGTAGCATTACTCTTAGTTTCTTATCCCTTGTGATACCTATGGAGGTGGGTTTGTCTTTTGAGCCTTGCCTAAAAAGGCACTATGGGGATAGCAAGAGCCTTTGCCAATATCCGAAAGCCCAGGGGTGACAGGTGCAAGCTGTCCCTAGCGAAGCATTGTGGCTTGTTGAGCATGTCATCCCAGGCTGACAGGCATTGGATCCCCTTTGAATGACACCAATACTTAAGCCAATTGTTGAAATTGATCATCTTGTCTTCATATTGTGGCATCATTCTTGGTGAGGGTAAGATGCTACTGAAGGTCAGGGTCATACTGGCCTGGGCTACATGCTCAGAGAGCTCCTCTATGTCTCTTTTCATGTAGTCCAGGGAGGTACGTCTCAGGTCATTCACACCAGCATGGACAATGACTGAGTCATATTTGTACTTGCCTTGGAGTGACCTGAGTGCTTGTGTTATGTGGCGGATCCTAGTGCCCGACAGGCAGCTCACAGTGACCTTCTCCTTGTTTACCTGAGGATAGAGTCACCTATTACAAGTGTATCAGGTGTGTTGTTTAGCCTTAAGGGCTGTGACTGTTCAGCACACTGGCTTTGTGAGCTATGTGTTGCATGTGTTTTGTTTTGGGGTAGTGGTTGCTTGGGTGTCTGCTTTGGAGGTCTCTGCTGCTTAGGCAGATTTTTATTTAGAGCCTACAAGTATGTTTTTGTGTGTTTATGTGTTTGGTTTGCTGTCGTGTTAGGTCTGTGTGAGGCTGGAATTGTAGTGAGTGTGGTTTCCTTCTCCTCCTGACTGGTTTCACCAGTACTGAGTTGAGAGAGCTTGGCCTCCAGTATGGCTATATGGTTGCATCTTTCACGTGTTGGAATTTGTTGGGAGGAGGAGAGGGTTGTCTATGTACATGAGGCAGTTGTAACATTGCCTCATGATTCCCAGATTCACCAGCTGGACCAGAGAGGAGATTGACAACTGACCTATGGAAATGCTAGAATAGTATTGGGAATTCCTTTATAATTGAAAAAAAAGGCCAATGGGGAACAAGGTACTCAAGGGGAGTTTGTGAGGGTGTAATGCTTTTAATTTTTTAGTGCTGACTTATATAATTGCTTTAGTGAGCAAGTGCCAGGTATCTTAAATGCAATGTGTTACAGGTAACTTAAATGCAAAAATGACAAACAGTAACTTTCTTTCAAGTGAAACAAGGAAATAAGTACAGTAAGCAATGCAGATATCACTAGGGATCCACAGAAGTGCTGAAAAGCCGCATTTTAGGTGGAATTAGCGTTTCAGGGAAATAACAAGCAAACAAACAACAATCATACAAACAAAGCTAGATTCAGCAGGCCTGGATCTAGTCTATGCTACAGCAAACAAGGTGTACCAATTTCAGTAAGAAGAAGTTCAAATATGCAGGCACTATAAGCTTAACCTGAAATTCCCAGCTCAGAAGGGTAGAGTCCAGTGCAGACCACAACCCTTCTTAATGTAAACAACTGGCCTGAAGCCCAAGTGCTTAAACCAAAATTAATATACTTTTAGAATAACAGACACTGAGCCCTCAATCAGCAGTTCCCAACTTAGAAGGATGTAAGCTACCTGTCCTGCCACCACAGTGCAGGCCACAAACCTTCCTAATGTAAAACAACTAGTCTGAAGCCCAAGTGCTTAATCCAAAAGACTTAGAATGATAGCTACACTTTAATCAAGTTACTACCAAGCAATAATAAATGCAATTGAATACTTTAAAGAATGCCTGGATTAGTGCTCAAGTTATACAAACAAAGCTAGATTCAGCAGGCCTGGATGTAGTCTATGCTACAGCAAACAAGGTGTACCAATTTCAGTAAGAACCAGTTTAAATATGCAGGCACTGTAAGCCTTTAACCAGAAATTCCCAGCTCAGAAGGGCAGAGTCCAGCCTATCCTCCCACAAGAGTGCAGACCACAAACCCTTTTAATGTAAAATAACTGGCCTGAAGCCCAAGTGCTTAAACCAGAATTAATACACTTTCAGAATAACAGACACTGAGCCCTCAATCAGCAGTTCCTAACTTAGAAGGTTGTAAGCTACCTGTTTTCTTTCTATACTTGCTTCTGTAATTACTTTATAACTTTATTAATATAGTCTGAAAGGATTCTGTAATGATCACTAGAACTAATATAAAATAAGTTTTCTTTATCTGGTCAATAAACTTGCAATTTTAATTTTGAGCACTAGGTGTCACTTGAGCTTTTATGGTCTGTTTGGATTAAAAACTCTTAACTTTATGATTTAATTCTAACTGGACAATTTTTTAATGTGCTATAACTGGTAGACTCTCCTTTTACACCTATAATGTATGTATCTTGAAGCATAATTACCATATCATGTAGCAACTTGTGTCTGTAATGTTTCAGCTAGATTTGTTACTAATAATCCTATTTACTTTTGTAATTTCTGTGTGCTGTTATAGATGTCTGCCTTCTAAGTTTGTTTTTTTAAATATCCTGTAATATATTTGTGCTTTAATAGTAGAAGCACTTTTACTAAAACCTATGCTTTCTGTTTTTCCACCACAATGATTATTATGTAACGTGCTTGCATTCTGTAAATTAACAACTTAAGCACAACATGTTATGCCTTGATTATATTAAATATCTATTACTACTTACACAGCTCTTGCAAAATGTAGACCTTACTCTGCATTGTCCCATTTACTGCTGATGTATTGAAAGGCCCTCCCTAGAATCCTTTGATTGTACACGTAGGCTTTTCAAACCTCCCCTTTTCCATTTCTTGTGAAGGCTGTGTGGCTGATGTAATATTTTTGACTGTATTTGAACAGACATTCTGAAAAATCAACCTGGAAATTATTGTCTTTTGTAGCAATATCTGCAAAGCACAAAAAAAGTATCATATCCTTAAAATAACATTTACAGCTTTAATGATTGTTGCCTTGACTTTACATTTTTCTGCATGATATAAAACATATGCTGCTAATAAACTCTTGTAAGTCTGTAACTGAACAGATAATGTACTCCAGTGAAATGGAAAGGATGTAACTTTATTATTAAATCAAATGGAAACCTTTGTGACATTGTTTTTCCCTGTCATAAGCTCAAATGAAACTAAAGTAGTCATTTTACATTGTATTAACATTTTAACATTTTTTTGCATTTCTGCACCTCTATTCAATTATTTTTTTTCTCAAATAATTTATTAAAATTTAACAATTAGATAAGAACATATAACATTTAGATTATATATAGAAATTAGATAATTAAGCAAACAACTCAAATATCAAACACAACAAAAATAACTATTTACAGAGGTATCTACTGTATATCAAAAACTCTAAATTCTGATGACATAAATATTATTAACATATTCAAGACTGTTTAGCAGTTCTTTAAATTTCATCCAGGTGTTGTAAGAAGTGATAGTTCTGGTTGTTCTCATCTTGACTGTGAGAAGTTCTAAATGACAAAAGTCAGTTGCAGTACTTAGAAAATCATTTAAAGTTGGAGTCAATTCATTTTTTCCAGTTTTTGGTAATTACTTTTCTTGCGATTGTTAAAATACTCCATAGAAATGAGTATTTAATTTTTTAACATTAGGAGGTATTAGAGCGTTATATAAAATTAATGATTTAAAGTAACTGAATCATTCAATAAAGCCTGTAAAAAGCATCAATATTATCCCAAAATGTTTTAATAACTGTACAAGAAATTATTTGAAAAATCACATTCTTCTAAGACTAGGAAAATATATTTACAATTAATTGAGTCAAAAACACTATTAATGTCTAAACTCATTAAAGTCATGTTATCTTTATAAGTATTTGCATAATCAATTATGGTTACTATTCTTTTACTACTATCATAGGCATTCATATTTATCATGAATCTTATTTGAACATTACTGATCAAATGTGGAAGAAATTGTTGAATTCTAGCAGCATGTATAGCCACAAATATTTTATAATCAATGTTTAATAGTGAAATTGGCCTATATGATGAACATTCTGTTGGGTCTTTATCAACCTTAAAATTGGAGAAATAAGTGTATTTTTATTACAATAGAGTCTTTGTTAAACCTGTGACTATTAAAAAAACTTTGACCAAGATATTTAAAGCTTCTTTATGCATAAGTTTATGAAGTTCTGATATTACTCCATCATTACCTGGAGCTTTGTTAGGTTTTAGTTTATTTATTTGGCTTCTAAGTTCTGGTATTAATAAAGGTCTATCAATCAATTTAATTTGGTTTTCTGTTAACTTATTTTTGCATATTTTCAAAAAAAGGTTTTAATTATATCATATGAATCCCTAGTTGAATTAAACTGATTAACTTTTTTAAAGTGAGATCTAAATACACCTAAAATATCTCTATTTTAGTAACATTTTTCTTACCCCCAAATATAATTCTTTATTATAATTAGATTTAATAAGTATTTTTGTTCTTGAGGTTAGTTTATGCATGGATTTTGGATTTATAGAATGATTAATTAATTTAATCTTTTTTCCAATTTATCATAGTTTTAGGATTTAGAATTTCTAAGTATTTACTTTCTAAATTGTTAATTTCTTTTGTCAAGTTATCATTTCCTTTTTGGTTAGCTAATTTTAGCTTGTCAAATTTTCCTTGTAGAGCTATCAAGTCCTTGTCCCATTGCTTTTTCTTTAGAGTGTACCAGTGTATAACTTTATCATGTAAATATGCTTTTAGACCATCCCATAAATAAATCTTGGATATATTTTCTGTATAATTAATTTCAAAGAAGGTCTAGATATCGTTAGTAAAGAATTCTTTAAAATTATTTAAGTTGGTTATGTAAGCAGATATCCCTTTCATAGGAATATTGTTATTATAATTTATTGCAAGCTCAAATGTTATAGCATTGTGGTCAGAAAGTGGACAAGTGACTACTTTAACCTCAGTAGTCTAGTGGTTAAATCATTAGAAGCATATACCCTGTCTATTCTAGATTGTCATCCATGTCTATGTGAAAAATTGGTAAAAAAGTGATTCTGGGACAGAAATTTCATTAATATCCTTAATCTAAAATAAATCTATGAAATTTATTAATGCTGTTATTCTTCTTTCCTAGTAGTATTAGAATCGTCTTATTTTAATATACAGTTAAAATCTCCTGCCAGAATGATACTACATTTGAGAGTTGTACAGTCTGATCTAGTTGATGTTTGACTGTTTTAATTCTTATACCAGGTGTACAATAGACATTAATAAGAGTATATAGTTTTCTTTTAATTTCTATTGTTACTGAACAAAACATACCCTTGTCATCACTATATGTATCTAAAATTTTTGGTGTAGGTATAGAATTTCTTCACAATATAGCTAACCCTCTTTTTTCTGATTGTGATAAGAGTTAGTTAATACAGAATAATATTTAGTATTAAGGCTACCTATATCTTCTTGTAACAAATGAGATCCTTGTAAAAAAAATCATCTGAGAAGAAAATAACTTCAGAAACTTCTGTAAACTATCTCTTTTGCAACGGTTATTTAAACCATTAATATTAATGGAACTGCACTTTAAATATGTCATAAGATAGTCATGATAAAAATGAAAATGTTAACATTATAATTCCAAAATGTAATATTAGCATTGAAGCACTCAAAGAGATCTTGAACTGCATATTAACAAATCATCTAATATAGTTGATATTGTTAAATGTGTAAATAGTGAAAATGGCAGTAGACACTCGAAAAAGACAAAATATTATACAAAAAAAATTAAGCATAGGGATTTTTTTTATATTTCATTCCCCCATGGAGTTAAGCATTCCTATTTTGAATATAGAATCTATCCAAACCATCAACAAAAGTATATACAATACACCTCTGCTACTTTAGAAAAATGACATACTTTCTAAATAAATGTCAGACTCTAATAATAAACAATTAAGTTTTCCTCAGAAAATTAAAACCATTTTCTGTCTGTATGGTACCTATATACACTTGTATTTAATTTGAGAGAAAGAGGAAAGAAAAACATACTAAATATTCATAACCTAGAACTTTACATATAAATATGTAATTATTTCAATGGTAGAAGAGAGCTGACTAGTAGTTCAAATGAGATGCACCCTATTGTAATTGTACATGTACTTTCTGATTACTGCCTGCACCTTAGATGGTGGCAGATGTAGTTCCCGATTCTAGTTATGTTTAAGAGATCTCTCAAAACTTATCTTTTTGAGCTGGCTTTCAGTATTTGACTTAAGACAGTTTTTCACTTCATGACTGTATTCTTTAAAATTATTCTATTTTATTGTCTTACTTCATAACTGTTTCCTTAGATGCATGTTGTATTAGTCTTTCTGGTATTTCCTGGATTTTGAAGTGTTACAACTCCAAATCTTGCAACGAGTCAAGTGCTCTGGATTTCAATTTCTTTATCTCAGGACATATGACTATATTTGACAAACACACATTCCTAGCTCCGTTTATCTGTGGCATAGGCCAAACCATCAATGAATATCTTCCTTCTGCTTAGTCTTTGGAAATTGCCTTTCCTCATTGTCATCAATGGACAAGCTGAAAATTTATTAGCACTAACTTATGGTCTAAGTAGACATTCTTCCTTTTTTTCCTCTTTCTCCCTTTTTTATTCACAAAGCAACAGGATTTAGTTAAAAGCAGTTTTCATAGGGTCTATATCATTATATTAACATGTTAAAATGTCAACTCTGACTTGTTCAACATGAAAATGTCAAACTACAAGGTTACTGAATGACCAAATCACCGGTTTCCTACGAACAGAAAGAAATCGGTTGGCTGTTCTCTTACAGCTGCCCTTTCCTGACTGTAGTGCGGTCTCGGCGTTAGAATATTTAGTTAGGGAGGATGTGGGAGGCACAGCCCTTCATGTTGGGAGGTGTAGGGGGCGAAGCCCCTCACTTAAATATGTTTGCTTTTGTGTGGCGTTGGTGTTTGGCCAACAAATATCTTGGCCGTTCGGTAACCTTGTAGTTCGACATTTTCGTGTTGAACAAGTCAGAGTCGACATTTTAACATAGACCCATTTTCTTATTGTTTCACATAAATAATACTTCCTCCACATTTAATTTGCCTGTGATTCCCTCATAACAAAATAACAGCAAGACAGTGCACTTATAGTATATCAATAGCACTGTTTACCCAGTTCATTAATTTTTTTTGCTTCCAATAAGACCAAATTTACTTTCTGTCTGATTTAAAAATGCAATTTTTCATCATCTCTGGCTTTGTTAACACATAGTCAACTTTTAAGTGTAGGTAATACTAATAACTAGTCAAGCAGGCTTTTCCTCTGGATGTATATGCTACACTCATTAAAGCTTTGACACTTTAGTAAATTCTATAAGCAAACATTTACCTATTTTTCTTTATGCAGAATATATTAATATTTAATGTATTCTCTGCAGTTTAAGTTCAATTTAGCATGCAAGGTAATAGCACAAAATCATACTTATCCACCACTTGTTCAGCATGCCAAAACCGCATATTAGGGAATTATAATCAAATATTATTCATTTTAAACCTACCATTCTTTCATTTTAATTAATAAAGCACATACATTATAAATATATTTACCAGTCACAGAAGACTTAAAGCCTTTAATTATAAATCAAATCATGCCTTTATGAAAGTAAGTTTGTCATGGTAATCCATGACAATGAAAACTCTTTAAATTGTTTTTAGATATACATTTTGCATTCCACTTTCTCCTCTGCTGCCCAACTCCTCTGTTTCCCCACAGCTAGACCACAAAAAGCATGATTTATATAGTTTTTAAGATTACATTATAGCTGGCACTTTCCTGCCAAATGGGTACACAAGCAGATTCTGATCAGGATATGCGTAATCATGTGTAAATGATACACAGCAAAAATGCAGCTCTATATCTGTCTCTCCATGGCTCTTCTGCACAGCTCTGTGCACTCCCATCTTTCCCAAACCACAGTATCCATTCTAATTTCCTAACATTTTGCAGGTAAGTGTACCCACAAAGTATTTGTAACTCAGCATGTTGTCAGGAGTGATACAGTATTTGAAAAGGGCTTGAATCCATCCACTCCAACCAGCAACAAGCAAAAAAAAAAAAAAAAAAAAAAAATCCAACCCAGAACAATATAATGATTATAAAGACAAATCATCAAACATTTAGAGCAAGAAACACCTAAAACAGTTCAAGAACTGAATAGGAAAAAAAAACACATGAAGCATACAACTGTGGAGTTTCCTGCATACAAGACAGTGTTCCAACAAGTGAGTCAAAGGGTAAACCACTTAATACGAACTTTATTGCGTACTTTAAAATGAAACATGCCTTTAAATAAAAAAAAAATGCACCTACTCTTTGACCTAGAGCAACGAACGTAAATGTTATAATGATCTCACAGAAGAATGTGGATCCACAGACGAAGAAAAAAAATAATCAGAGCTCAAAGTCTAATCTGCAATGTGAAAAAGCTTGCGACCCAGGTGGGAAACCCAAGTTGACACAAAAACCAAGAAGCTTCATCAAGCAAAAAAAGTACTCGATCTCTAAATGGACAAAACCAGATACAGTCACTAAAACCCACCATTGAGACAAATGTCCTCTCCCACCCACCCACCCGCAATATCCAAACAAACACATCCAGTCTCTGCATCCCTGGCAGTCAAACCAACACTTTACAGGCATTGCCAGCAACTGGCTATACAAGAAAATGACAACACATTAGCAGAGCAAAAATGAAATATACAGTCACAAATGCAAGAACAAGAAATATGTTCAGCCTCCATCTCTCTTCAATAGCCAAAGTTTCTAGAACATAGGCACCACACGTAGAGATCCAAGGAAAAAAACACAGACAAAAAACACCATCAGACAAGCTAATCTCCACTCAAAAGAATCAAAAATAGAAAAATCATCCTGCTATATCTAGAAAATAATATTAATTAACAGATAAGGTTCTCTAAAGGACTTAAAACTAAAAACCTTAATATGAAACTAGATATACTAAAATAAAGAAGGTATGCTAACTAGAAAGCTTACTGGTCTGTGAATAATTTATTAACTGAATGAAACTAGTATCCTTATAAAAACACAGATATAGGAAACACCAAAGCAAAGCAAATCAAATACTAATGAAATAGCAATGATGTATAGAATTATGCATGCTAGATTTAAAAGAAAATTTGCCATTTATAATCTTAGATATCAAAGTATAGAAAGAAATAGAAATAAAGGAAAAATTACCTTAATGAAGAGTGCATCCAGGCTTCCTAGATTAGTTGTAAATATGTTTCTTTTTAATTAAAAAAATATGAAATTATTGTTATGCAAGAAAAATATAACTGCAAATTGGATTGGGTAGCAAGAGAAATTAAGTAAAACGTCACTTTTCTTTTAGTTTTTTTTCTTTAAATAACCTTCCAACTATTTCTTTCAGGTTGTCTCTTTAAGGGGCTGTTGGACCAGTTCATATCTTCTATTTGATCTATTATGTTGTTGATTTCAAAATGTCATAGTATTGTCTAATTCCTCAAAAGATTTAGTTTCATCTGGAAAAAATACTTTAAGTCTGGCTGGGAAAAGCAAATGGACTTTAATCTGTCTTTTTTAAGTTCTTTTTATTAAAGGTATAAAGCATTTTCTCTTGGATATCGCAGCAGGAGAATAATCATTATCAGACCTTATTATTTTGTTATCTAGCTTGATAGGAGATTTTGTCCAGGCTAATTTAAGAATTGGTTATTTGTCCTGATATGAAATAAATCTCACAATAGCAGATCTTAGAGTTATTTTTAGAGGAGGAAGTCACCAAGGATTTATGTCCTGTCTCAATACCATATGACATAGCTTCAGGTAAATCAAGAATTTTAGGGAGCCAGGATGTCAAAAAGGTTGTCATACTTTCCCCTTCAGTCTTTTCAGGCAAACCAAAGATAGAAATGTTCTTCCTCTGAGACCTATTTTCTAGATCATCTATTTTGTTCAGAAGTAGAGTATTCTGTTTCAGTAAGAATTCAATGTTATTTTTGTCTTCGGATAATCTTCCTTCCATGTCATTTAAGGCATCCTCCATCCCAGATATCTGCATTCTCTGGTGATTTAAAGACTCCTGTATTTGCTCCATTTATTTTGAACATTTTTCATTAAGATTGTCTAATTTATTGTCCATTTTGTCCATTCTTCACAAAGTTCTTGTATGTTGGTAAGAATAGACTGAAGTTACTTTTTCAAAGAAGAGTCCTGAGAGCTACTTTTGTTTGACTCATTCTGGATTATAAGTGAAGAGATTATCAAAATAAAATTTTGACAGGCAAATATTGGTATATGAATTTTTTTTAATATTATCCTTCAGGACAAGTCAAAGTAGTAGTATTTAGTTAAAAAAACAACTAGGATAACTTAGAAGTATAATTTCCTGTTAGAAATAAAATAAAATAGCACAGCAAGGAAACCTGCTGATAGCCTGTCATCATCCTGGCCACCCCCCCCATAAAATTAATCTTAACTTTTCAACTTTCTACGTTTACTCTGTGACTCTCAGGTTGTAATTCACTCTTCAGTGTTCAGGTTTCTTCCCACTGCCAACATAGTCATTCTGTTTGCTGACATAATTTAATTTTTGCAGTACTACTGAATACTGCTAGGATTTATCCTTACTGTCTAAAATTTTCTTGAATAAATAGTAAGAACTGTTACTGTGTGAAGCTGTAACTAATACTATTAAACTGATCTTTACTATACTGTTTTATGGCATACAGTACCATCTTTAATTCAGCACACTGACCTAGCCTGTAATATAACTCAATTACTTAAGACCGTGCCTCTCGTGTGCTTGGTGAACTGCAATTTCTGCCTAAACTACATACACTCTTAAACTGTTTACATATATACATTTATTACTAAAGCTGAACTGATCTGATTCTGGAGCTTTACTTGTCTGTCTGTCCTTTATATATGCGTGTATTTTTTTTTTTACATAGTATACATATTTATTACTAGAGTTGAACTGATCTGATTCTGGAACTTTACTTGTCTGTCTTTTATACAAGTATAACATGAGAGTTGAACCTGTGGCTTGAATGACACTTAATATTTATGATGTAATCCTTTCTTGCATGTGACTTGAACTTTAGACTGTACTGTCACTTTTAAAACATTGAATTGACTGTAAATTTTGCATTCTGTAAACTAGCAAAACATCATTTAATATCTGTGGATTTTTTTGTCTCTGTCTTTATCAAGATATTATTTATGCATTGCAACACTTTACTACCATAATTCAAAGGTCTTAACACTGTCTGCTAACAAAATAACAACACACAAAAAGTTATTTGCTAGATCTGTAACTGTAAACCCTTTATTCTGCAAATTAACTTGACTGTCATTTCTGGTATACACTATACACTATAAAACATGTGTTTCCAGAATGGTAAATGCATATTTCTTACTGGCTACTCCCAGTATGTAGATAAGTTGAGTCCCTGCACTTCAGCTGTGGAAGCTGAATTGGAAACTATTTTATCTTTAACCCATAAATATGTATGTTTCTGTTGTAATCAATTCTTCAAGTTCTGTACATTTGCACAATCTACTGCATACAAATTCTTACAAGTATCATCTGTGTGCACTACTATACATTCTGTAGTATTTTTATTTTTCCATAAAATCTTGTTACTGAAGTCTAAAATAACATGTAATTCTAATGACATGCCCATACCTAGTATAGAGCTGTTACCCTTAGAACTGTTAACTTCTCTAATCTTTTATCCTTTAAATCCTGAGAAAACTGCACTTGTGTCTTCTAGTAGAGGTCTGTTTGTAGCTGAAACTGATGTCTGTATTAATCAGTACATTATTCCATGATTTATTTTCTGTAAATAATGAAATGATGTAATTTCTTACTGCAGATCAGAAGATTCTAGGTTCAGCTTCTGGCTGGCTCGCCATTGAAAGAATTGATATGACTGTAGAATAGTAAAATTATAACTAGAAACAACTGGAATGAGACTGGAATGAATGTCTTTATCTGTTAATTACCCAGAACTGTGCTGAAAAGGTGCCAGTCTCTTCTTTATGGGCCAAATCTTCTTGTACTTTTGCACACACACACTGTAGTTCAGTTAAGAATGCTTTATTATGTACAGTGAAGGTAGAGGTCAAAAATAACCAAATACTGTTTCCAGTAACAGTGCTGATAAATTGAAACAGTCCTATGCATTCATATAAATATTCCTTTAATAAACTGAAAAGTCCTCTGCATTCAGATTATTTATATTTCTTTCCTCCTGAATAGTATAATTAATATTCTAAAATGCTGGATATTTGACCTGACTTCTGCTGTACTGCTATGACAATCTGCATATCAGTCCAAAAATGAACTAACTTAACTGTGTATGAAGTATTTACTAATAATTCCAAAACCCTGTGAAATTCTACATGCCTCTTTAGTCTTGATTCCCAAGCCTTGTAGCATACAAACAAGATATGTTTGTACTCAAATGTACAGCACATTCTGTACCTATCAGTATTCTTGACTGAAGGTTATTTTCACTGATTTATTGAAACTTTATGTAAATTGCGAAGCTTGCTTTAATATGACTGCATTTCTAGAATTATGCAAAGAGAATACTGTATTTTTGTACATTTAAATGATATCTGATCTGTATACCTTCCTCCTTCTATATACCAGCTCTGACATCATCATCATCATCATACCTCAAAGAAAAGGGAATATTCAAAAAAATAGCATTCTTGCAATTGGTATATGTTAAGTCTGTTTCTTCAGTCTTTTAGAATCCACATTTTGGGACTGAAGTCCAATAATTTCAAATGGTTGTCAAGCTTAAATTCTGAAGTTCAACAGTAGCTAAATATTCAGCTTTATATCAAGGAGTACAGTCCTCTGAATCATATTCCTGAAGCTCGGTACATAAAGGTATCTCATTAAAATTTGCCATATGTTATACAGCTGTCTGGTATATAAGCAGAAACAGCTATCTATGCTTTATAGTTCTGAACTCACAAATGCAATGAGACAGCCTTCACAACCAGTGGAAAGAGCTATGAATTAATAGCTCTCAGCGGGGCATTTGTGACTACCTGTGCACATCTAATGATATGCAGGTCTGGGGAATGTATGGAGTACCTATCCCTCTGTTTACCAAGATATGTGTGGCTTTGAAAATACTAGATACAGAGACCTTTCAGGAACCAATAGGGGATACTATGAGTGTATCCCTAAAATCTGCATCAAGGATACTTCATCAGTTCCTCGATGCTGTGCTACTGAATGTGGAACCATGCCAGCTGCAGGGAATGATTATGCCTAAAGAAGGTGGGCGCAGGATGCCATGGCTCTGGATGAGAGGCAGTGTCAAGTTCTCTTTCAACTTTCTGGTTTATAAGACCACATCTGCGCTTGTTTCCCATCTTTCCTGTAACTAACCTACTGGAAAGCACTAGAAAGCCTTAAACTGATACACGCCTTCTAGCTTAAAAGAGAGACTTTGGAGTGATTATCAGATGTCCTTCAAGGATGCATCTGCAGTCATAACATATGGGTTGTCCTGCCTCAGGAAGTGCGGTCGGTCAGAAGTGATTTCAGCTACTACTGCCTTCTTCTTGCTTAGGCCCCCCAGACGACGTCGGTCGTCTGTTCAGCTTGCTTCCTTCAACCTTCAACGGCGAACTCCGGGTCGTCGGAGTTTGAGAGGGAATTTTGGGGCTAGTTTTGCATACTTTGCCCAAAGACAGAGGCCAGAGGCCTCCCTTCTCTAGTACTCAGATCCTCAGCCTTGCAGAGGACCTTTTCTTTAATTAGAGGTTCACAACTCACCCGGGACAAGACCTGTCACCCTCCACCAGCACTCTTCAGATGAGTCCATGGATGGTTCTGAGTTGTCAGACCACCAGGTGAAGAGTTTTCCTTTGGTGAGACTTTACACTCCATGAACAATGGCAAGGTCAGAAATTCTCTGATTCTAGAAAGATTAAGGACCTTTTGATGTCAGTACCCACCCCTGATCCCCCCCCCCGCCCCTGCAAACCCCTGACAGATACTACAGGGGATTCTCATTTCCATCTGTATAAAGCCCATTCTTCTGCAGACCCAGAAACTATTACTCCTAAAGGGAGTAGGCGGCTGCCACCTGCCAGAAAAATACCTATCTGAAGAGAAGAGTCTAGCTTTAGAGAGATGGGAAAGAAAGGTATATACTTCTGCAACTCTCTTTCGTCAAGGCACTAAATTGTCAATTTCATATGATACAGTTTGACTGTAATCCCTTCAGGATTTGGTACACAACTCACAGCAGGTTAGTAATCATTTCTTAAAGTGTGGTTATGTCAGCTATGACTGGGGCAGTTATTCGTAGTGCATGGGCCTGGAAGGAACAATCTTTACCAGACCATGTTAAAAAGCTAAACCTGGATGCCAATGGAGAAAACAAAATTTATTTGGCTCCTCTGCTCAGGAGGTCTTAAAAAAATCTGTGCAAACAGTTAAGGATTTCCTACAACAGAGAAGTGCAACCTGCCAACCAGAGAGGTAGGGCAACAGCACAGCACAACAAGCACTACACCAGGAGGACAGGCTCAATGACTTTACTCTGTTCCCATACCAGGGGCTCAACTGGAAGCACCCTTGGGCAGAAAGCTTGCTTTATTCTCAAAAAAAAATTGGCATTACACAAGGGACACATGGACACTGCAAAAATAAGACAAAGGATACAGGTTCCACTTCCACACTTTGCACCAAATCAGAGGGCAGAGCTAAAGCAGATCAACAAACTGCTTTCAAATGAAAGCCATAGGAAAAGTACCACTTATGTTGGGCAAGGAGTCTGGCTGGTGACTCAAGATCTCAAGGAGGCATACAGATTTCTTGCAGGATCAGAGCATTATCAATTCTCAGCATTGCCCTTCGAAATGCCTGGCATCCAGTACACACACACTGCAGACTTCAGGGATTCAAATCTACCCTTTCGATGACTGCCTTATACAAGCGGACAACAAGGTAAATTTGATAAAAGACTTGGCCTATGCCATCCGCCCTCGCCATCAAGGCCACACCTGTAATAAGGACAGACAACACCACGGTCATGTGGTACATAAACAAGCAGGCACACACTACCCCCTATATGCTGGCTGGCTATGAAGTCTGGGAGCTATGCCCTGAAACTCAATATCCAACTGCAGTCCCAGTTGGATGCTGCACCCAGACATCTTCCAACTCATATAACAAAGGCACGGAATCTGATAACATCCCCCATCCCTCAACAATCAACTGAATTCTGCTCAAGGACATACCACCCCCACCCACAAGGAGTTGGGGTGGACTCTTTTCAGCTGGGAAAAGCTCTAAAAGTATATGCCTTCCCACCTCTCCCTTTAATGTACAAGGTTCTACTGAAGATCAGGAGGTCATTGCACTGCTTGAATCAAAAAAAAAAAAAAACAAAACAAATCACAGACAGTGAGAGACATCATGGAAGAAGCGCCCGGCCTTCCACAAGGAAAATATACTCAGCTATGAAAAAAAGATTTTCATCAGACACATCAAAAAAAAAGATGTGACAGTGTGGACATGACACACATATTCTGGAATACTTAGCAGAACTATTTCCTAATGGCCCTTTCCTATTCTTCCATTAAGATTCATGCCTCAGCAATTTCAACGAATACAAATTTGGATCCACCTGATCGAAGAGTATCTGAGTTAAAGCATTAATGGCAGTACAGCCATTTCTTATCTTCCATCAGTCCTTGAAGGACATAGTACAGTTTTGTACCTACCATAATTTCTGTATTTTCTTGATGTACTTAACTGTTTTCCACCTAAACGCTGATTTTCCAGCACTTATTGTGATTTAAAATCTTGTTTTTTTCACATATTGTACTTATTTGACTGCCTGCACTTTTAAAAAGTTTTTTGTTTAAATAAATTGTTTAACTGTTGTAGGCTACACACTAAAGTGTGATAGCCTTTTCTGATCGCTTGTAGTCGTTTAAAGCTGTTTTAAGTGTACTTTTTATTGTTTTTGCCTTATCTTTTAAAAAAAAAAAAATTCTTTTTTCTTGTTTCCCACCTTTCTAAGCTAGTATAGTCCAGTTTTCAGGGTAGTGCTGAATTCAGGGCTGTGTTACAATTTGAGTTGCCCATACCTTACTTGGATAGAAGGAAGTTTCTCTGTTCACCTGTGAGAGAGGGGAACTTTGAGCAGCCATCTGTCCCTGGAGGAGTGGTTCCAGCCCAGAAATTAGTAGTTTAAAAACCGCGTTTGAACGGTTTTGTGCGCCAGGCAGCACCGGTTAGCTAGGGTTAAATTATTCCCAGCTCCACTAAGTCTCCTCTTCAGTTTTTCACTTGAAACTAGTCTAACTCTCAACCTAAGCACTCAAAAAGCATCCTACAGTCCAGCACTTGCTCAGCCCTAATAGCAAGCACTAATATACCCTGACACTTGACTGCCCAGCAGGGCAAGGCTCTTTATCCACCCCTCACCAACCAAGTGACTAAGCAGCTCACCCTACTATTCAGGCATGACCAAAGGGCAACTTCAGGTGTACTCTCCAGTCCAGCTGGTGAATCTGAGTATCCTGAGGCAATGTTACATCTGCCTCATGTACACAGACAGCCCTCTCCTTCTACCACAAAATACTAACATATGCAAGAGATGCAATTATATATCCAAACTGGAGGCTAAGGTCTCTCCACCCAAGACTGGAACAGGCAGTCATGAGGAGAAGGTTAACACTTGCACCACACCTCCAGCCTCACAAAGACATACTAAACCAGCACTGGCAAAAAATACACATAAATACACTAAATCATACTCGGAGGCTCTAAATAAAAACCTGCAAAAGCATCAGAGAGCTCCTAAGCAGACACCCACAAAAACTGCACCTCCCATCACAAACCAGACAACACATAAAACACAAAATCAATGTGCCGCACAATCACAGACCTTAAGGCGAAATAACATACCTAACACACTAGTAATAGGTGACTCAATAGTCAGGCACACTGACACCCCACTCACTAGGCTGGACAAGAAGAACGTTATTGTTAGCTGCCTGTCAGGAGACAGAATCCACCATGTAACACAAGCACTCAGGTCGCTCCAGAACAAGTACAAATATGACTTTATCATTGTTCATGTTGGTGTGAATGACCTGAGACATACCTCCCTGGACTACATGAAAAGAGACATGGAAGAGCTCTCTGATCATGTAGCCCAGGCAGGTATGACCCTGACCCAGAGTAGCATCCTGCCCTCACCAAGAATGATACCTCAGTATAAAGAAAAAAAATGATCAATTTCAACAATTGGCTAAGCTTCTGGTGTCATTCAAAGGGGATCCAGTGTCTGTCAGCCTGGGATGACATGCTCGACAAGCCTCATTGCTTCGCAAGAGATGGCTTGCACCTGTCACCCTTTGGCTTTTGAATACTGGCCAAGGCTCTTGCTGCCCCAATAGTGACTTTTTTAGGCAAGGCTCAAAATTCAAACCCACCTCCGTAAACAGCATAACATGCTCAACAAGCCATGTTGCTTCGCAAGAGATGGCTTGCACCTGTCACCTCTTGGCTTTTGAATACTGGCCAAGACTCTTGCTGTCCCCATATTGCCTTTTTTAGTCAAGGCTCAAAATTCAAACCCACCTCTGTAAACAGCACAAGTAAACAAATGAGGGTTATGCTACTCAATGCCAGGAGCTTAAATATCAAAATGCTTGCGCTCAAAGCACTCCTAAGTATGGAGAACGTCAACATCTGTGCAGCAACTGAAACCTGGTTCAAGGCTCAAGAGAGCACTCCAGCACTACTGGGCTACAACTCATACCACACATTTCGGCCACAGAACATGGACCGAAACACAAAAGGAGAGGGCGTATTCATGTTCATCAAGAATACCCACACCTCCAGGTTAGTGACACAGCATGATACCTCTAAGAGCATCTATGTGCAACTAACATCAGGCAAATCTGCAATGCAAATTGTGACCTGCTACAGATCATGACCCAGGACCACCACTCCGCCTTTCTGGAGACACTGGAAAACATGAAGGTCCTACCGAACACCCTGATATTGGGCAATTTCAATTACCCTACCATTAACTGGGAAAACTACTTGAGTACAAACTCCCAGGCTCAGCGCTTCCTAGAATTTATCAACACAAATGCCCTGGATCAGCTGGTAAACTCCCCTACCAGAGGCCACAACATATTGGACCTGGTCATCACCAATATGGGCTACAAGTGTTCTGTACCGGAGGTCAACCCTTCACTGGCTAGATCAGACCATAAACTAATCAATCAAACACAAATCCCCTGAATCTGGATAAAGTAACCAACGATAAAAGTATAATGTTCCAAAAAAGCCACCAACTTGTTGGAATACACATGGCAAAACAACACTTTAATAAAAAATAGTAAAAATATATAAAACATGTGAGCGCTTTGACAGAGTCCTCTCTGCTTCCTCAGACATACTACAGTAACTGCTGCTCTTGTTTAAATAATGATACATCTGTGTCACATCTAATCAGTTGACAGCATCTTGAAATACAAATTAAAGACATACACTATAAAAACAATCAAATCATATAAATAATGGACTAAAAATGTATGTAAAAAACTGTAAAAGCTTGCTCTATAGAGTTAGATAGTGTTAAATCTGTAGAATATATGTATAGATGTTAAAAGATGTGACTAAACATAATAATCAATGTTTCAAAGCCCTGTTCCTGAGAAAAGATTTCAGTGAAACCTTACTATTTAGTCCAGGTGGTCTCTCAGCCTGAAATCTAATTATCCATTCTTGTTCTGAGGCTTCTGTCTTATTGTTCATATTCCCACCTCTTTTATTTTCTTGTATAATGTGTAACACTAGAAATTTGAAGGTGTGTGTGGCTCCCTCCTTTATAACATGCATCGCTAATGCACTTGTCTCTTTTTTATTTTTAATGTCCCTTACATGTTCTAGGACTCTATCTTTGAGCAGCCGATTAGTTTTGCCTACATAGTAGGATGGGCATTTTGTACAGAGACCAAAATATGCGACATTCTTACTATGACAGTCTGTATAAAAGCATGTATCAATGCTAAATTTTCTAGTCGAGTGTGTATACTGCCCCCCTCCAAATATGAAGGGGCAGGCTGTACACCTTCTACACGGAAAGGTACCTAGCCTATCAAACCTTGCATAGTGGTCTCCATCTAACTTCTTGTAGCACAACTGTCTTTTTAATGACATGTTGTTTTTAAAGGTAAAAGATGGTGTAGCCCCTATAACACCTTCTAGTTCATCCACATTTAACAATATGCCCCACTTATTTTTAATTATATCACAGACTGTACTGATATTACATGTGAATGTTAATGGAATACGTAATACATCATTCTCTAGGTTCCTGGTTACTGTGGTACTGGTGGCATAGTTACTTTGGTTATCCTGGTTGATTCTCGTCCTGTCATAATAGGGCCTTTACCTCTCTCTTCTCACATTCCAAGCCACTTTAATTTGTTTGTCTATATCTCTGGCTTTATATCCCCTTTCAATAAATTCATGTTTTAACAGGGTAAGTGCCTGAGACAAACTATCATCATCATTATATAGCCTCATGCATCTAACTATCTGTCCTTTGATCACATTGGTTTTAGTGTAGTTAGGATGCATACTACTACTATGTAGGATATTGTTCTTTCTAATGGGTTTCCTATACATGGAGTTATTAACATAATTGAGTGCGTCTCTTGTAACCTTTACATCTAAAAATTCTATTTCACTATTTGAGTATTTGTACGTGAAATTCAAGGAGGGAGTAATGGTATTAATGAAATTTAAAAATTGCTACAAATTATATTCGTTATCATGCCACAACAGAAAAATATCATCAACAAAACACTTGTACCATATAATAGACTTAGCAAACACATTACATGTCAAAATATTTTCAGTTTCCCATTGTACAAGTGCTAGGCTGGCATAGCTATTGGCACAGGCAGTGCCCATAGCCACGCCAACCTTCTGTATATAAAACTTGTCGCCAAGTACAAAGGTATTATTTTCTAGGATGATCTCAAGTAGGGTACACATGAGTCGAATGTTGGTATTTTCTATCCCTTTTCTATTGAGTAGTTCCCTTACATTAGCTATACCCCAAGAATGGGGAATAACTGTAAAAAGGGACTTTATGTCGTGAGTAACAAGCCAACATTGGTCATCTATACCCTCCAAATGTACACTTAGGTCTCTCAAAAAATCTTTAGTGTCCAATAAGACAGTAGTACATTCCTTAAGTTTAGGATGCAGGTTTTTCTCAACATATATCGAAAGTGGTTCTGTCGCCCATCCCCAACTAGATACTATAGGTCGCATGGGTGGACTTTCCATTTTTATGGACTTTTGGTAGGCCATACATAATTGGAGTCACTGGGTACTCTATATTTGAGCAAGGCTCAAAATTCAAACCCACCTCCGTAAACAGCACAAGTAAAAAAATGAAGGTTATGCTCCTCAATGCCAGGAGTTTAAATCTCAAAATGCATGTGCTCGAAGCACTCCTAAGTATGGAGAACGTCGACATCTGTGCAGCAACTGAAACCTGGTTCAAGGCTCAAGAGAGCACTCCAGCACTACTGGGCTACAACTCATACCACACATTTTGGCCACAGAACACGGACTGAAACACAAAAGGAGGGGGTGTATCCATATTCATCAAGGATACCCACACCTCCAGGTTAGTGGTGCAGCATGATACCTCTGAGAGCATCCATGTGCAACTAACACCAGGCATATCTGCAATGCAATTTGTGGCCTGCTACAGATCACCCTCCATGACCCAGGACCACCACTCCGCCTTTCTGGAGACACTGGAAAACATGAAGGTCCTACCGAACACCCTGATATTGGGCAATTTCAATTACCCTACCATTAACTGGGAAAACTATTTGTGTACAAACTGTCAGGCTCAGAGCTTCCTGGAATTTATCAACTCAGATGCCCTGGATCAGCTGGTAAACTCTCCTACCAGAGGCCACAACATATTGGACCTGGTCATCCCCAACATGGGAGACAGGTGTTCTATACTGGAGGTCAACCCGTCACTGGTTAGATCAGACCATAAACTAATCACTCTGGATGTCCACACCCCACTACCACCCCCAACCAAGGAAACTACAGTTAAAAACTTTTGTAAAGCAAACTTCACCTTACTTAAGGCAGTGGTGGTAAGTTTCAAAGCCCCCACACTAAAGGATAACACTGCCCAGGATGCAGAATCCTTTACAGTTGCACTCTATGGGCACCTACAAGGATGCATGGATCGTGCCATCCCTAGCAAAACCAAGACTCGCTCCCCTAAGAGAAGGAAACCAGTCTGGTGGATCCCTGCCATAAACAGGTTATACAACAAAAGGAGGAAACTAGTTCAGAAAAAAAGCAAATCCTAAGAAGGAAAGACATCCCTGAGCAGTATCAGTAAGAAAATAAGGTCCCTCATAAAATCATCCAAGGCTAACTTTGAAAGAAAAATAGCCAAGGATTCAAAAGATAACCACAAAGCCTTCTTTAGCTATATCAAGAATCTAAGTGGCACCTCGCAGATATGCTCTGAACTAGTGCAAAATAGCACAAAATATTCTGAACCTACTGATATTGCCAACATCCTGGCAAATAGACTCAGTGCAAACTTCACCTCCCTCTCACCTTCAAAAGGGCCCACAACAATACCAGAAAAGTGTAGTGTCTTGGAAATCACAGAAGCACAGGTGAAAACAGCCCTTTCAAAAGCCAAAAACACAGCATCAGTGGGGCCAGATGGTGTCCCAGGCTGCATCTTGCATGAACTACAGAACGAAATAAACCCCCACCTAAACACGCTGTTCAACCTCAGCCTCTCCACAGGCTACATACCCATAGAATGGTGCATAGCAACGGTTATTCTGCTGCACAAAGGAGGGGCCAGAACTGACCCTGGTAACTATCACCCCATAAGCCTGACTAGCCTGGTCTGCAAGGCTATGGAGCGCATCATCATGGAACTCATTAACAAAGACATTGGGAGCCACCAAACACTTGACCCAACCCAGTTCGGCTTTGTTAAGGGCAGATCATGCCTACTAAACCTGATTGACTTCTTCGAGGCAGTCACCAAGGCCATAGATGAGGGAAAGGTGGTTCACACAGCCTACCTTGATCTCGCCAAGGCGTTTGACACCATTCCTCACTCATGTATTATAGAAAAACTCACCAGCCTGAACATAAACCCCTACGTTACAAAATGGGTTGCCAACTGCCTTACAGACAGAACTCGCACAGTAAGAATAGCGGGCTCCAGGTCCGACTCTAAACCAGTCACAAGTGGTGTCCCGCAAGGCTTGGTTCTGGGACCCCTACTGTTCTGCATATATTTCTCAGAAGTACAGGCAAACACAGGAGGACTATGGCTAACCAAGTTCACCGATGACTGCAAACTGGGAGCCATAACTGACTCTCTGGCTGACATGGACATCCTTCAAAAAGGCCTTACTGAGACAGACACCCGGTGTCAAAGTCATTGCCTCAAGCTAAATGCCAAAAAATGCATAGTCATCCCATTTTGGAAAAAAAAAACACCCACGAATTACCACATAGGTGGCAGCCCCCTTAATACAGAAGAGGTAATAAGAGATCTGGGGACCCAGGTAGATAGTAATCTCTCCTTTGACAATCATATTGCCAAAGTAGTTAGTAAATCCTTCTATGTGGCCCATCTAATTACTAAGAGGTTTGCATCTAGAAATAAAGAGATTATAGTGCCCATCTACTCATCACTCATCAGACCCATCATAGAGTACAATGTCCCATTTGGGATGTACTTCACAAGACACTTCCAACAGCTGGAAAGACCACAAAAGCACCCCGCCAAGAGGATTACTGGCCTCAAACATATGTCCTATGCAGCCTGACTGAAAAAACTCCGGCTGTACTCACTGGCATATCGCTTACTCAGAGGTGATCTCTGCCTGACTTACAAAGCCATGTCCAACTCAGAATTGAAAAAATTCAAGTGACTGCAAACCACGCACTCTAGTGAACTAAACCTCACCACAACAATAAATAGAACATGCTGGAGGGGTAGATTTCTGTCACAGAGACTCCCCATGCTTTGGAACAAAATTCCTAACTACATTAGGCAGAGCCCCTCACTAACACTCTTCAAGAGAAGCCTTGACGAGTGGATGGGTAACAGAAAATACACCCCTGGGATCACTTCATTGGCTCTGCTTGACAGAGGCACAGTTAATTGATCAATGGGGTGGCGAAAGCCGACACACTCTGGCTAGGGTTATAAATGCCCTTGGGCAGATAGTCTAGTACCTACCTATGAACTTAACTATGGGCAAGATTAAAGCATTATACATAACATGAAATATGATGCAAGCAAATATATAGTGAGGTTGTGTTGTACCATGCACAGACTGGCCACACTGTGCACCAGACTTAAGCTATGCAAGTAACTAGAGAACTGAGGGTAGAGTATAGTTGTCATCCTTCGCAAAAGTGGGTAGGGCAGCAGTGAGAAGTGTCAAAAATGGGCAGAGTCTGAGTGTGTGTAGGTGTGTGTGTGTGTGTGTGTTGTGTCAGGTGGGCATGCATGGGGCATGTGTTATGAATGTCTGAGAGAGTGGGGAGAGCAGAGTATAGACTGACCAGGGAGGGGGTAGGGTCTTCACTTGTGTGTGTTTGTGTAGTTGCAGGTGCTGCAGGTATGTGTGGTGTGCGTAATGTGTATTTCTGCTGGGGCACAACCTCAGCAAATGACACAGCACTATACTGGGATCTGGATCTAGTGGACAGGTCCAAGGCAAACACAGGAGATGTATATCCTGTCTGTGCATATCTGTATCCTTGTCAGTTTGAAAGTTGTGATGTGTGTGTGTATCATGCACTCCAACATATATCAATATTGATCATACTTTTCCCTGGCATGCACCTGTTTGTACTGCTGGAGGCACAATATGTGGACTGCAGCATACCATTTCACAGAACAGTCTTTGAAGGAGGTACACAGTGCCATTAGTCCACACACAGACCATGTTTGTGTGAAGGTGAGAGTTGGCAGAGGGGGTAAGGGACTGGTGATCCACCAGCTAGATGCCTGCATTTGTCACATAAAGAGAGTGCTTATGGAGCTTTATGAGTCACACTGCTGCCTGGTTCGGCCTTCAACAACTCATATAAGGCTCACTGGAGAAGGCAGCTAGAGTACTGACTGACCTCTTCCTGGGTCCAGTCTAGGCAATGTGGAAACAGGAGGGGTGTACCCATCTTATCCTCTATCTTGGTGCTCCCCTTCCTTGTGTGTCACCCTCCCATTTTGTTATCCAGTCCTCCCCATCACCAGTGTCCACCCTTTGTCAGTGTGCATTATTCCATCTTTGACCACCATGTATCAGCATCACTCCTATCAGTCTTTGTGTTTTGTGTTGTGTCACTGCTTCCAACCATCTGCAGTCTTTCCACCCCCTGCCTTGCCCTTACATCCTTACTGATTATTCCTTGTTCCAAAAACCTTCACCTTTCTATCAAATCAATGTATCCTTTCTCTACCTCCCCATTCTCCTTCTTACCTCTCGTTTCCCTGTGTATGTTCCTCTGCTTGCTTTACCTCTATTCCTTCTTTCATATTTCTTTCCCCATTTAAAGTAATAAAAGCAGATATATAAACATTGCTTAAAGACAGTTATTGTGCCTTCCAGTTGTTCTCATAGTACTACCATGTAGCACATGTGCATTTGCAACTGGTATGCATATACATGCTATTTGTTCACTTCCTGTCTTTGCAGCATTTTTGGCCATTCTTGTGGGAAACAAACTCTTTTTACCAAACTGGCCAGTTCCTGGGTAGAGTTTTTGATTAGTAACACTTTGAGCTGTGAAAATTCCATCTAGTGAATGGTAAACTACATTTGTACTACATTGTTCCACTTGGTATTTCCACTGTACCCTTAGCCCAAATGCATTATACGTTTCTCAATCCTAGCCCTTGCGTAGAGACACCAGCTTATGTTTTTCCCCATCTAAGAGGAAATATTCTGCGGGTCATATGTTGTATATTTGTATATACATGTATATGTAATATGTGTATGTTTTATATTTTCACCCTATGCATGTGTTTTTCATTGTTTGTCATCTCTAAATAATAGAAAATAATGTTATAAATTGTCTTCCCCAATGGGCCTTAACATGAGTTGTTGAAGACAAAACCAGGCAGCAATGTGACTCCTGAAGCTGCAAAAGGGCCTTCTCCAGAAAAAAAAATGGTTTTCTTTTTTCTTCATGTGGCTTTTTATTTAACTCATTCCAAAACAGTAAAACAAAAGAGAAACACTGATTTATCCCTTTCTCTGAAACTAAAACAATTTGTATTAACATTTAGTTGTCTAAATTAGAAACAGGTGACATATTTCATTTGTAGAAGGAACATTACAAAGTTTTTGCTCGTTTGTTTTTGCTGATGCTAGTTTTGAAAAGGCATTTTAACTACATTACACTGCAATGATTTCCATTTTACTGATTTCCTTACAGGATACATGAAAGTTGAAATAATTCTCAGCAAACAGAAGAGTTTCCTTACTTAGCTGGCCATGTGTAGATATTTTAGAATAAGAGAACATGATGAAATAATTGAGAAGTGCTAGACAGGCAAGTTATTTCTGCATATGGAAACACTTTGTGTAAAGAAAAACCGAGTCATGTATTTACTAATGAAATGTAGTGCTTCCTTTTTATTCCGAAAATTGTTTAATTGTTTCCTTTCTTTGTGTATTTTATATAATGGAAAATCTAAATCAGAGTGACGTGCTATAGTCTATGACTGGGCTGTCACAAATAACTCTGACCTGCATTCACTGTGAGAAATAGAAGTGCAACAATATCACATTGCTTGTTGTTAGTGGTAGTGTGGCACTGAAGTGTCTCTGTCAAAACACTCGCAGAGACCGGTGTTGTACAGTTGCTTGTGTTGTGGTGTTAGTACAGTTCCATAGTAGATGGCCACTGATTACAGCAACATAATGATTGATACAAACTGTGGATGGGGGAGGAAGAAGTAAGTTGGTTGGTAACATTATCTAGTCATGATCTTCTTCCAGCTTTTCCCATTAGGGCTTGCCACAGAAGAACGATGATCCACAGAACAATTGGCAATGGAGTTGCCAGCTACAAAAGGCACACACACTAAGGTGAATTTAGTGTGTCCAATCCACCTGCAGTTTATAAAGTCAAATATTTATGGATTAAACCTGTTCTGTCACAGAAAAATAGCAAGCAAATCATCCAGAAGACTAGGACGTACCCTTCACATACATTTGTTCACATTCTTAATCCATTTATTATTATTTATGTTTTGTTCAGTTGGTTAGTTTCACTGGAGACCTAAGAATGTATTTAGATTGAGTAAGGGAAAGTTGGTCAGGGCACTGGAAATTCCCCTACTCTTTGGCTTTCACTTGAGCAGAAGTTCATTAAGGGATGCATCTTACTAAAGATACTGCAGATCACAATAATTTATCCATTCCTCTTTCCCAAGTGTGGAGAGCTTATGAGTAGTCTTTAATTCTCCTCCATTTATTTTCGGCTATAATTAAATCCAGAATGGCTATAAACAGGACAGTCAGAGGCAGTTTTGATGGTGTCCACCACTTCCCCCTCCTGACACAGTTCTTATGAGCCTTTACTCAGAGCTTATTCAATTGATTAAGAGGCTAGCTAGTATAGAGGACAAGGTGCTTGCAGGTGCAAATGGTAGTTGCCAGTGGGGCAGCATTGTAGTACTGGCATTCAGAAATGAATGCTGATACTTTATTTGTGGGTCATGGCTGAAGCACTGTGTGTGGGATTTTAACTGTAGCATGCCGCCCGTTACATTTGTAGCAAGTGGTTTGCTACACTTTAATATAGAAAACATACCTTTTTGTTTGCTTTGTTTTGGACCTCAACTCTGAGAGAAGACATTTTTTTATATTTTTAACTTGGACTTGCTGGTGGGGTGCTAAATTGAGGAACTGCACTAAATTATAGTTTAGCTAAGTCTGGCTTTTGAATGACCCATCGTGTGCCAGTTTATTTGAAAATTTAGACTTTTATAATTTTGAGCAAGAAAATTAGATAATATGGAAGCCTTAGAAGCAATTCCTGAATAAGCTGGCTCTGACCATGACAGTGATTTTATGGTGAAATTTTGAAACACACACAGTTCAGCTTATAGGAAAGCTATTGTTGCAGCCTACTAGTATCATATGAAATACAAGGTTGTAAGAGCAGAGGGCATGTGTGCCTTGCCAATAATCAGCTTCAGGCTCTATACCCTTCACATGGAAGGTAAGGCCTGTAAGCCCTGTGGTAAATTTAAGGGTAACCATCCAGTTGTCCAAGCTATGTTTGAAAGACGACTAGGAATCACATTGCTTAACATGTGCAGGACCCTATTCCATAGCAAGAATATGAACTGGGTGATGAGTGTATCTCCCCATTTTGTTGTGTTTTGTTTATTTCCTGATGCAGGTAAGATCTTGGGTTCTAATACTGACTACACTATTTGACAATGACATATCTAGAAAAAGGATGATTAAAAGCTTTGCAGATTCATGGGTAGGCTTTACATTACTGAATGGGGTTCCTCTAGACTGCTGCTCACGGTCACTTTATGGAAGGGAAGAGATTTCTATTTTTTGAAGAGTTAGGCGCTTATTTTCATCCCTATCAGCCTGATGAACTATTGCATACTCAGGCCTTTTGATTTTTGCTTTCTTGGTTTCCTATGCAGACCAGCAGGAAGAAGATACAGTAACCCCCTGATAAGATTTCTGCTGGACACATTTGGGGAGAGTTCATGAAAAAATTTCTGTATATACAAAATGCACAGAGACAACCAGTTACTTGCAACAAATTGGTCTGGGATCAGGCAGTGTGTCTAGTTGATAAAATATTTTTGGAAACTGGAATGTCTCTTCTTATATCCCTAGTCCAAGCTTCTTCATCTGGATATGTATAGGAGTGTTTATTTTGTGGGTACAATCCCTGTCTTTTTATATTTCTGGAAATCCTTCACCTGTAACTGTAGACCACAGATACTTGATTGGGTCTAGATGACTGAACTTATGGTAAAATGCCTTTGTGGAGTGTACTAAACTGGCCTTGTTGATGAAAAAGGTAAAAAAATAAATGTCATATGAGATGGCATACAGATATGGTTTAATACCATCAGTTAGAATTTCTTGATTCATAGTCCCAGAGAATTCCAGAGGTGGTACTTTTATTACATGCACCCATTTTGGAGTTGTTTTAATAATAAAGAAATGTTTATAAAAAGGAAAACAATCTGATCCCCTAGAAAATGAACTGCGGCAAGAGCAGCAGCAAAATTATTACTTGATGAAATTAACACATTGAAGTGTGAAAGTTGAGGTGACTGCCTCAGCTAGACTGTAGTCCATTGTAGGAGTGTACTGTGACACAGAGATAGGAGGGAGGTCTGTTATTATAAAACATTAGAAGGGAAGAAGGAATATGTACTCTATCCTTAATACTATATATGACAAATTCTCAGCCACATTGCTTGTATCTGCATGCCATGAGTCACTGTTTTTATTGTTTTTTTCTACTGTATAATATCTGTATCAATATATATTTTTGAAAAGCCTATGTGCATCTTATGCATTCTTTCTCTATTTTTTATATTTTTGTAAGATTTTCAATAGAGCTTTCCCCCCTGGCCTCCATTGAAAAGTTTTTTTTTTTTTGGCTCAGATGGAATTTACCTGTAAACAAAACCTAACAAGTAAATAAATAACTTGCAGTTAATTTAATGTAAACATCTACACCATTGAGCCGTCATACATTTAAAACAGTGACACTTCTAATATCACAAAATACACAGAAATTATTTTTTGCCTGGGAGCAAGCCCACCTGCACATCTAGTGTGGGAGCAAACCCATGTACTCCCATCCCTATTGTTTCCTGTGACAAAGTGCAGAAAGTACTAATATAAATCCTGGGGAAGACAAAAAAAAGGAGTTTTAGAGAGAACCAGTGCTATAAGGAAAGTAGATGTTTTACCTGTTGTGGGATCAAACTTGTTTCACAATGGAATTTATGGTTTGTGAGGACATGAGAAGTGGTCCCTTAACCATCATTAACTGATGTAAAGGAATTTGATTGCAAGTGTGCACCTCTGCCTATTTAAGGCTAGGTCAGGATTAAAATGGCAGAAGTTATTGACAAGTTGTGGAGAGGCTTTGTCATCAGAATCTAGAGTAGTCTGTAGAATACATGTGGAAGGAGAGATGAACCAAGGCCATAGCACTGGGGTCTGAAATGGGAGTCAACCTGTAGAAACTCTAAAAGCCAGTGGAAGTCCAGGTGACATAGTCTCTTTTTTATTTATTTTATGACTGATATCAAATATCTGTTCTGGTTTTATATAGAACCTTTTGCTCCACTGAGGTCTGAAAGCACCAGGGTTGTTTTATTTGGACCTCACTTGAACATTGTGGCTGGTGCAGCTATTAGTTTGAGCTGTGTTTTTTTATAGACTTAACTACTATCTGAACTGCTGCTTTATTTTACTATTTGCTGTTTATTTGGTCCTGTTGAAGTTAGCCTTATTTTGTGATTTAATAGTAAAACTAATTATCAACAAGATAATGTGTGGTAAATAGCGAGGAAAATTACCCAAGGTGAGTAAAAGGAATTTTTTCCCTTTCTGTTTACCTGGTGTAGTACTGACTTCCCTGGAGCCAGAGTACATTTCAGAGGTGTGTCAGAGGTTGCAGTGAAACATCGTAGGATAGAAGCTTGAGACCCATGCAATGACCACGTCACAGCATACAAACTGCTGCAGGCAAGAGTTACTGCTGTCAAGTGAATGGTAGTAGTAACCTAGAAACCAAATGTATGTCTCAGCCAAGGCCTGCACCTGTGCTCAAACCAATCACCACTGTAGAGGATCTTGAGGCCTACATGGTAACATTTGGAGGAACAGCCAACCAGGAGGATCAGGACTATTCCACTTGGGATTGAATATTGGCAGCTGAGCTCCCAGGACATCCCCCCATGGTTTCATGTGTTGTTTTATACTGCTAAATAGTTCCTTGATGAATTAATATATCAGTATTATTTGCCAGTGATGTTAATTAAAATAAATTGTTAATACTGAATGTATGACATACCCTTTCAATGTGGAACAGCAGGGAACATGGATCAAAATGAAAACTTTTGCAGCTATTTCAAGTTAGAAAGAGGTTTTACTGCAGAGGGGGTAAACAAATGTGAGTACATAAGACTGTATGAAAGAACGATTAAAGAACTGTGCAACTAAGATTACTTTTTCAAGTGTTATATCTAACATTTTAAAGCTGTCTTTTTTATAGCAGATGATGTGATTTTGTACACTTCCATACATAATACTGTCAGTCCCAGCCCTCAGTGTGCCCTCTCCTGTTTGGCCTCTGAATAGGGTGCGTGAGAAGTGGTGCTGACTGAATATGGGCAATGTGTGTAACACTGTGTTCAGTCCACCTAACCATCCCAATGCAATCTGGTCAATACTGAAAGGAATATTCTGCTTGCAGTTACTAAATCATGAAATACATTTGAGATTCAGACTTCATATCGTTCAGAATAATATCTGAATGCTGCTAAATGTATTATTCTAACAACTCCCAAAGTATCTAAGGGCAGTATTTAAAATCTGCCCTTGATTTTGGGCCTTTGTCTCTCATTATGTTTTGGCTTTGTCCTTGATTTCTTGCACTAATGGGCTGAGATCTATGGCCAAGAGTGCTTTGCTGTGGGACCTAGCTGGTGAGCAGCTGTGTGATTTTGTAAAATAATATTTAAATTCATTGTGCAGGCATTATTTTATTATATTTTATTGTATTACATTTGGACATTAGAGATGTGTGCAGACAATAAAGTAGCTATGATTGTTGGGCGCAGGGGTTGTCTGTAAATGAAAATGACTAACTGATATCTAGAAGAAGAAGAAATTTATGGGACTTCTAGTGAAAACATAAATTTCTTATTACTTATTGTAATGTTTTGCCCTCCTGCATTTGAATCAATACATCCCTCTTATCCCCCTCTTCAACATCACTTTTCATCTTTCTCTTATTCTAACTGCTCTCATCCACCA
This sequence comes from Protopterus annectens, assembly GCF_019279795.1. Lineage (NCBI taxonomy): Eukaryota > Metazoa > Chordata > Ceratodontiformes > Protopteridae > Protopterus > Protopterus annectens. The sequence continues at coordinate 1,313,531,888 of NC_056735.1, read as the reverse complement.
CATTAATCCTCTCAACATTCCCTGCATTCCTATGTTATGAACCTTTGAGCAGGTGGCCTAGGTAGAACTAATCTTATAACCTGCTGTTTCACTCAAATGCTGTTACCTCTATCCTCCTGTACAATACTAATATCTCCTGCCCTACATAATTTTATAACTCACTTCATTATTTTTCTTGGACTCTTTACAGATCTATACAATATTAAAATCTCCCCTCCTACATAATTTTTTAACTTCATTATACGTCGTGAACTCTTTACAAACCTTTCTGTACTGAAATGTAAGAACACTGAAAGACTTTACAAGAATGTTCTTCCTTCTACAGCATAAATCCATTCACCTTCTGCAGGATTTTAGAGCTACCAGAACTACACAGACTTATAATTTTTGATGTACATGTTACTGTATAATTGCTTGTTTTTTTTCTAAGAACTGTAACTGTTGTTTTTCTGACAACTACCTGAAATCCACTTAATGTGAATGTACTAGTTAGGAGCTTTTCTCTCTGGGATGCCACTGAAAATGGGGGTGCCCAGTTGGACTTCCTGGTCAACAAAGACAAATAAATGCCTAAAAATAAATATCTTATTCTGTGTTTGCAGGTCTAATATGATTTTTGTAAAGCAAGTTAGAATGTGAATTCAAAGCAACAGATGTATTTTTGCATGGTCCTTAAAATAAGTGTGGAAGGGCTCATGGTTGGAATACCACTTTGGGCCCAAGGTATACTTAATCCAGCTATGGTTATGGAATACCACCTGTGGCCTAAGGTACACTTTATCCACCTCTGGTTCCTAGCCAAGGAATGCACTGAACCAGGTGTTATATGAGCTCTGGATTAATACTAGAGGGGGGGGGGGGGATCCTGTCTTTACACTACACAGATTACCAACAAAGGAAGAAAGAGGTGAGCACCAATGATAAGATGAAGTCCTAGGAAATTAGTTTGGATGAGGGTGGCCTAATAGTTAAGGTGTTTGCCTTACAAACACAAGGTGCAGGGTTTGAATCTCACAAGGGATAATTGGCTAGGCTTAAAATGGCTCGCAAGGGCAGTTAGCCTAGTACTAACCTATGAACCTATAAGAGAGTAAAAGATGGTGGAGAAACCCCAAGACAGAGTAGGGCTTCAGGGCAGGGGGACACCAGAGTGAATCCTTTAGAGCACTGCAGCAAGCTAGGGCACAGGTATTTCTGTACTGGCTTTAATAAGAGAGGAGGCATAGCCTTCTACCCCCTGAGGCACAATGCAAGAGGAAGATTTCAGTACATCTAACCTCTAAATATGAAACAATTAGATTCTAGAAGGCCCAGTGAGAAGATGAAATTCTGAGCAATGCTAAAGGGAACATATCCATAGTTGTGCTGGAAGAACTTCCCATAGGACCTAGCTCAGATATCCTAACTTTGAAATGAAAAATGATCTGGTATATAGGGAAGCAGAGAGAGTTAGAGAGAGAGAGAGATAGCTGCTGCTATTGCCTAAGCCTTTAAGACAGGTGTTAATGACAACCCAAAAGCAGGGTGAATTAAGCTTGCAGGTGCTGCTGTGGTCTACACTGTTTCCATACTAATCGACTACTCAGTCAAAGAAAGATATGTTTCAGGGCTTTGGGAAAAAAATGTACATATTATCTATGCATAAAGGTTTGAATTCTACTGGTATCTACAATCATTAGCTCATTGCCATTCTGTCACCTCTTTCTGAGGTACTAGAAAAATGTAACCAAACCCAACAACTTATCTTTCTCTCTAATGATTATCTCCTATCTCCCACACAAACTGTATTTCATCCACATCACAGTATTATCTCTGCCCTTCTTAACTTCATCACCTCCATCAACCAAAGCAGAAATGAAGGCAACCTTGTATGTGCATTATTATTTAGACCCATCCAAGGCCTTTGATGCTTTATCTCACCAACGTCTGCCAAATAGGCTCTCTTCACTAGGGCTAGATCAGCCAGTTGTGTCCTGGTTTAACAGCTATCTCACTGGCAGATAACAGGCCATGAAATGGCAAACAGACTTTCTTCTTCCTTTCTAATTGTAGCAGCTGGTGTCACTAAGGGCCTATTCTGAACCCGAGACTTTTCAATGTATTTATAAATGACCTCCACAATGCAAGTAAACATGCTACCATCATCCAATATGCAGGCAGCTCAGCCCTAATCTGCTCTGCCAAGAATCTTGAAAATCTGCAACAGATAACCCAAGTCCCTACTATCTATTGAAAATTGGCACAATGATTCATAGCTACTCCTAAACCCCCAGTAATCGAAACTAGGTCTATTCACCACAACCAGTTATTTCACCCATACCCCTCAACCTCTTACAGCAAGACATCTTGAAAAAGCCATAAATTAAAATGGGACGAAGTTCCAAAAATAGGGACAATTTTGAAATATTGCTCTTACAAACTTAAAAAGTTGATAAACAGGTTTTGGCATTAGCATGAATTTTCTGAAGGTTGCAAAGTCTGAAACTCAAATATCTGTCATTATGTTCTAACTTTAATATTTAATGATTTGCCACTAATTTACCATAAAACCACAATTTTATGAAAAATGGGCCAAAAATATGAGGCAAATATCTGGACATTCTGTGTAAATCTGTACAGTTGAGAGGTATGATTTTATCCTCACCAGAAGAATCCCTTCAACTTAACCTCTTCCAGTTGTACCAAAAATTTAACACAAAACTTCTAGGGATCATTATTAGCTAAAATATGAAATTTGACTTTTAGATAAAAAAAGCAGGAAAAAATATCTTAAAGTTGACACTGGGTAAACAATTGTCACAGTTTACCTACTCCCAACCTTTCTCTACAGTGCTTCTATTTTAATAAATCTGTAAGCCACACAATTCCACCTACTTGAACAATTCTATAATAAAATAGCATAATTTGTTGTTAATACCCCATACAGAACACACCACTGCCTACCTCTAAAACAACTTCAGTGGACTGAATTGCAACTCACTTCAACAGTTGTCACTTCACACAGCCTAATCTACAAATCAGATAAATGCTATCATCAGAGCAACATAATTCATCACTACTAAAAGAACCCTCCACTCTACGGACAAACACCTATCAGTAATTATAAAAATCTAATAACTCTGCAGGTGATAACCTCTACCTCTTCTATGTATCCAAAATCAGGGACTCAATCCCACTCACCCTAAAACAAACCCATAACCTCTTAGCCTTTAAACAACTTCTGATGGAAATATGGTCTTGCTTATGCATTCACTAGGGTAATACCTCAACTCCTTAATACCCACTAAATCTCATCAGTCACATGACATAAACATCCATGCATGCAGAATAATTCTTATTGATATTCTTTCAGCCTCTTCTGGTGACCTGCTCTTTACCTACAGACCCTCCCTAGCCACTCCTCCCATGCCTTTTCTGTTACCCACTCCATTAAGCATTCCCTCCCCCACACCTTTATCAAACATAATTCACTACGGTCTTCTATCTTACAGCTCAGTATGTGTGCATCTATTTACTGCTATTCTACTGTACTTCATATTCCACTCTTCTATCTCCCTACCACCATTCTTTAAAAACTACTCCTTGCATCTCTTTTACCCCACCCATAGGAGCTAACTCACCTAAGGATGATGTATGTAAGCCCAAACCTAGAAACCAATGTTAATAATATACACCATACTGTAGTTGCAATCATTATATGCTGTTGATTGCTCATGCATATTTTACTGTCATCCCTGGTGTAGCCATATATGTACATGTACAATACACATAAGGTATTTTTGTACTGCAATAGCTCTACTTAACTGTTCTTAATGTTTAAAACATTTTATTTCTTTTCTCTTTTGGTTTAATAATGCCAGTGTTTATAAATGAAGTTTTTTTCAAGAAAATTGCTGTGGATATTGTGAAGCCATTATTTAGGTGCAGCAATAGATGCCACTATATTTTGATAGTGTTGAACTATGCTACTAGGTGTCCTGAGGCTATTATCAACTGTTATCAAACTCTGCATAGACACAGTTGTAGTGGAAACGTTAATCTAAAGTTCTCAAAGCTCCCAGAAATGGTGAAGCTGGGGGCAACAGTAATAGTATCAACTAATGATTAGAACAATTCTGTTTTGCTACTCCCAAAATCAGAAGGTACTGTCTTATTTTGCAATGACTTCCGGAGACTCAATGGTATTTCCAAATTTGACAGCTACCCTAGGCCTGAGGTAGATGGTTTGGTACTGTGGCTAGTGGAGGTAAGTTTTATACTACCCTGAATCTTAGTGACAGACTATTTTTTACTCATTTGCCAGGCTGGTGGGCTGATATAAGTTGGTCTTTATCATCAACAGCATCTGATAAAAGGTGAATGATGTATGCAGTATAGTATGAAAGACTTACGCCACCATCTGCCTCCATCACTACCACCATTCTTCCAGTGCTTTCTAGAATTCATCCACACTGGTGTGGTTTTAATAAACTGAGGAGGCAGGTAGCAAATTAGCAGCTTAGCTACTGTAGTGCTGATAAACTGTGATGGGTTTGATGGCTAAAAGAATTCAGCTATGAAATGAAGTTGTCTGCGGACTTTATACAGAGGATTGTATGGCTTCCACAGCAGCATCACAATTGCTTTATAGGTGACTCCATAAAAGGAAATGGCTAAGCAATACTATTGCAAAACAAAAAAAATGTAATTATAGCCATCAGTTTTATCACTGCAGGCTGAACCGAATCATATGACAGAAAGTCTGAACTAGCAGGAAATGAGATCGTCATGTTGTAACCACAAAGAGGAAGATTGGAGGTGCAGTGTTGTTTCTTGTGGCTTCGGTTGACTGACAGGTGGTAGATACTCAAGAGACTGCAGTAGTACACAAATGCCTATTGCTGCAATAACATTAAATAACTTTGAAATTCAGGAGAAACAGCATGTGACATGCATGCTAGGTTAGACAGTTTGAGATCCCTTTCTATAATGTAAAACTATATCAGCTTGATTGCATTTTGTAATTTGGTTAAAATGCTTTGACTGACCCATACCTGATCCCTAAACAAAACAAGCAATACTCGATCAGCTCAGCCACAAATCATTAAATGGCAGTGAGGAAAGAAAATCATTTAAAGAAAAACATACAGTATGGCTGAATATTAAATATTTTATCCATGTAATACATCACAAGGTAAAAAAGGCTGAATTAGAGATAATAAGGATATGACTTAACACATATGTGCAAGTACTGCAGAGGTTTGCTACTTGGGTGTAAAATACAATTATGTCAAATGCAAAAATCTTTTTTTTTGTGTGTGTGTTCATTTTTATAAATTATTTCCCACTGACTGTGGTCATAATTGAATGAATGTGTGTATATTTTAAGAATCGCTGAAGGATTTGGCAAAAAATCTGACTGGCTTGGGCATGTGAGTAAATGTTAAGATTGGACGTTACGTATGAATGAGTGTGTGGAGACAAGACACCCCAAGTGGATGGAGAACTGGAGATTAAAAAAAAATTGTTATAGCAGCAATGAACTGGTGATAATCCATGTAGCTTCAGTGTCTGATGAAAGGAATACAGAAAGACGCTCAAAACCAAGACTTTAGATGGGTTCCAGGAGACAGGACACAAAATTGTGACTGTTCTACAGAGCTCAGGAGCGGTGATAACCCTAACTTCCAGACTTCTAATACTTTTCTTAAAATAGATTTTATTGGGCCTGTCTGATACTGTATGCAGACCTCATGATTGTTTATGTATCCATCTAATGGCACAAACAAGCAGACTGTGCTTTATTATATTAGCAGTCTGTTTACATTGTAACTTTACTGTGTATTCCTACGTGGAGGGAAAATTCTTTTTGTTGTATAATCTGTATGAAAGTTAGTGCTTTTCTGCAGTATTTGTTTAATTGTGTCTGGATAAGCTGATTTGTAGTAGAAAACACAGTTTTTAGATACGGTTTTTACCTGGCCTTTTTGGTTTACTTTCCATGACTGGGTTGCTGAAATCTGCAGGCTTGTAATGCATATATGCAGACTGATTGTTCTACAATGTATGTGATGTTAGTCTCACTTTGGTCCCCCCCAGTCCCTTACTTTATAGTCTCAGCAACCTGCGTCTTCAGCTCATGCACTGTTTCCTTTACTGCAAGTGTATTAGTAGCCATCTCCTCTTTACTTGGTATATGGGAGGCTCCTCAGCCATCCTTCATATTACTGTTAATGCTAAATAAGCCTGCATATGTCAAACAATTGAGCAAACACATTTACAAAAATGACATATCCATATTTTTGTTCTTCCTTCAAGGCAGAAACATTCTATTATCAATAAAGCAAGCACTTTACTACTCTAAGGAAAGCCTACATAGGTGAGTTAATCTCCTAAAATGGTTTCCTACATAGGAGTAACATGATTTCTTAAAAAAAACATGCTTCATAACAGCACTGCTTACTTAGCTTACTTATATGGTTTTAATCCTCCACAGTACAGGAGATGAGAACCCCTTCCCAGAGCTGCTTATGCAGAAGCTGTAGTTCCCACAGTTTTCATAGGTTCATAGGTAAACAGTAGGCTAATGACCACCAGAGCCTTTATAAACCTAGCTGTGAACTCCGACCCAATTGCTTTCCTGTGTATCATGGGTGTTTATTAAGAGGGGGTATATTAATTAGGAAGTGTCTAGAGGTTATGTGGGGGGGATGTTAGTTTATGCATTACTATCTGCCATTGTCTATCAGAGACTTAGGGTCAGACTTGTGGTGAGTTTCTGGCTTCCCATCCATTTGTCATGATTATATTTAAATAGTGTTATGAATGGACTCTGCTTCACATGGATGGGGAGCCTGCTGTGACACATTTATTATTTATTTATTTAACATCCGCAGTGGTGGTGCTGCGGTAGCATTTTCGCCTCACAGTAAGATGCTGTCCAGTTCGATTCTCAGCTAGAGCGTCTTCTGCATGGAGACATGCGTGAATGGGCATACCTTCGTTGAAGGTTGTGCATCAGGGCTGGCAACTCGGCACGTAAAAATCAACTGCCAATCATTAAGGGACCAGAGTTCCGCTGTGGCGACCCCTGACTGGGAAAAGCCGAAAGACACAACACTTTAACATTTGTTTGCCAGGATAGTCCGAGTGGACAACAAGTGTCCGTTTTCAGCGGAGTCCTGGGGAGAAAAACTCTATATGTTTACAGAGAGAAGAAAAATGTACAAAAGAGACATTACAGAGTAGTAGCATACAGACTGTAGACTTTACAGCCAGTAGTATACAATAAGAGGATATTCCCCCTTTTGGTTGAAAATGCCAGCGTACAAAATATACAATGAGAGTAGATAAGAACCTGGTAGAGCACTGCATGATATTTCACAATTGAATAAGAGTATATAAATGTTTAAGTTTTCCATATATACATTCAAGCAAATATACATGTAAGAGTATACATACATATATATGCATACACATATATACATACTTACATAGACATATATACATACATACACACACACACACACACACACACACACACACACACACACACACACACACACACACACACACACACACACACACATATATATATTTATATATATATATATATATATATATATATATATATATATATATATATATATATATAGATAGATATATTTATATACACACACACACACTCACACACATATTTACATACACTCATATATAGGATATTGCTCTCACATGGATATAAATAGTTAGATGGTGTTGTTTGTGTTGTCCAGGACAGATAGGGTGTAGAAATAGTAAGTGGACGAGGCTTCAGGGGGTTAATTACAGTTGCAGAGATGTTTGGTGAAGAGGTATGTTTTAAGTAGGCTTTTGAAGGAGGGTATGGAGTTTTGTAGTCTGAGGTCGGGGGGAAGGTTGTTCCATATTTTTGCTATTTCATGGGCAAATTGTGATTCCCCGGAGTTGTTTTTGCATGTGATGGTTTTGATTAAGGCTTTGTTGGAGGACTGCAGTTGTCTATTTGAATTGTAGAATTTCTCCATGACAGTCAGGTTGGGGGGTTTCTCAGGATAGTACAGAATTAGATGAGCTTGGCTGATGGTACCTTAATAGGTTTGGAAAGTCAAGCCAGTGCAAGGCTTTTTGGGAAAGGCAGTGGTGGGATCGTGATTTGGCATTGGTAGCTAATCTAGCAATTTTGTTGTAATAGATGGAAAGTTTATTAAGGTCAGTTTTGTAAAGATTAGTTAGAATTGGGGATGCATAAAGTAGAGTAGATAGGAGTGGGTCCTGGCTATTGCAATTTGAGATTCTGTGGTTAGATAACTTTTACAGCGATATAGGAAACCTAGCTTTTTGTGGACTTGAGTGATGGTTGTTGATATGTGCTTTGTGAATTTGAGTTGCTGGTCAATGGTAACTCCTAGGAGTTTAGCCTCAGTGACGGGTGATTTGGGTTTTGCTGGTGGAGAGTATAGAGAAGGTAAGGCTGCTCATTTTAGTAGTGTGGAATAGCATTAGTTGTGTTTTCTTGGGATTTAGTATGAGTTGTGAGTTGTTAAGCCAGTTCTCTATTTCAGAGAAGACTTCTTGGGCTTTTGTTGGAGAGGTTGCATGTTGGATGCAGAGCATATGAGAGTTATGTTGTCAGCGTATTGGACTATGTCGGCTTTAGAGGTAGCTGAGTGGAGTTGGTTTGTGAAGATATTAAAAAGAAGGGGTCCTAGGAATGATCCTTGCAGCACGCCTAAGGAGGTTGGGAAAGGGGGCTATAGAGAGTTATGCCATTTGATGGATTGTTGGCGGTTATCTAAATAGCTTTTAAACCAGAGGAGGGTGGGGTTGTTATGGTTGAGGTCAGAGAGAGACAAGACCGTAGTTTATTATGTGAGACTATATCGAATGTCTTGGATAAATCTAGGAAGGTAGCTGAGACAAATTTACCTAGATTCCTGTGGGAGTTTATAGTATTGGTGAATTTGAGTAGGGCAGTGGTGGTGCTGTGGGATGGGCGAAATCTGTGTTGGGTTGTGGAGAGAAGGTTGTTGATGAGGAGTTAGGAGAGGAACTGGTGATGAATACATCTTTCTCTGATCTTAGGGGTGAGAGAATTGCAATTGGTCGATAGTTGGAAAGGTCTATGGAGGGGCCACCTTTTTGGAGTGGTATGATATATTAGGTTTTCCACAGGAGTGGAATGGTGTGTTTGGTGATGGATCTATTTATTAGAAGTGAAATGGGAAAGGCTATAGCTGTGGATGCTATTTGGAGGTATTCGGTAGGAAGGTTATCGGCTGCAAAGGTGGCTGGTTTGAGTTTGGCTAGGAGTTTTTGTATAGCAGACGTAGGTACAGACTTAAATGTGAAAGGTATGGCACTGATTTGGGCCTGAGGTGGTTGTGGGGTGTTGGAGGAAGTGATGTTGTTTAAGAGTTTGAGTACTGAGGAGGTGAAATAGTTATTAAAACTGGAAGCTATGTCCAGGTCTGTACCTGTTATATTGGGTGAGACATATCAGTCTTGCTAACAAGGCTTATTTATGTCACAAGCAAAATGTAAATCCTTGAATCTAGTGGTTCTGATGCTGTTAATTTTGTGGATGTGCAAAAGGACCATCAGAGTAGGATCCAAGGATGCTTTGTATGCCAGGTATAGATTGTCTCTCAGTAACCTGTAGAAGACCAAGCATAGAGATAGGGCTTTAAGGTGATCCATATAGGATCACTATCTCTAATCAGATTTGACCAGTGATCAGGATAATAGAGGAGTAATGCAAGGAGTGAAGTTAGTGAGGATGAGAGTGAGAAAATTGTACAAGGAAGTGAGTATCTTCTCAGTCTAGGAAGCTTTTAGCATACCTGACCTTTGTAGTGTAAGTGCTCACATTAATTGGTGAAGGATTGGAGTCATTTTTCAGAAAGATATTATTTAAAGCTAGTTAAGTAATTTGTAGTGGGTCTCCAGGAACATGGAATGTGCCCTATAGCAGGTTATGTATTAATAATAATAATAATAATAATAATAATAATTAGGTCATGAAATAATCATTTTTCTTGTGTAGGGTAATCTGATGATGAACAAGTTCAATCTGTTGGTTGCAGGATATCTTTCTAGAAATAGTTGGGTCTCTAAGAAAAATGTATACTCCTTTGCAGTTTGCAGCATGTCTGAATGCATGGAAGTAGAGGTGACAAAGCCCAGTAAAGTAGGAGTGGTGTCTTTAAACTGCAATCAAGTTTCTGTTGCAACACATATATAGATGTATCTCAATTTCAGAAGAGTTTGAATAGCTTGTGATTTATTGTTAAGATTTCTCTCACTGAGCAGAACAACCTTGATGTAGTCCAGAATGGAATTTTATACATTTCTTTACTTGATTATTTTCTGTGTTTACTGGGTACATGAACTGGTCCTAAACACCGGATCATTTTTGTCATGATTTGGGCAAATGGCAACAGCAAATATACAACAGTATATATAGGAACAAATAACAATAGCACACAACAGTGAAATAGATGCAGTAATAGTTATTATCTCAGCATTTCATTTACCTTAAAAGAGTATAAACTGCCCAATAAATTTGAATAATAAGAAAAAAATCACTAAGATATTAAGATGCTGATGAAGATGATGGTTATCCACAAATCTATGGTATAATAAAACAAAAGAATAAAGATTTTTAAAATTATATCATCAGTTGTGGAAGAGACAAGTTGCCATAATGGTTAAGGTCTTTAACTCTCATACACAAGGTACAAGGTTCGATCTGGACCTACTGCCAATGTCTGTTTGGAATTTAAAGGTATGCTGAGTATTTCCATAGTAAATTCACCCAAGAATGGAACTATGGGCAGCAGCAAAGATTCTAAATGATACCCTATAGGAGGAACAGTTGTATAGTCCAACTGCTTTGGGCACCTACTGTGGTAACAGTATCCTCAAGGTAGGAGAACATGGATCAGAGATTGAGTGCTGTGGCAAGGCTAGCCACTTGATGGTGTAAAAATATGTAACAAGGTGATTTGGTTGTGTTGACTAATGTTGACAAATGGGCATTTATATTTGCTGATGATAAGTGGGTTGAGGACCTGGCCTATTCCGACCTATGCCAGGACCCATACTAATAGTGAGAAGGATGTATGTGCCATTATTGGCCAGTGTGTGCCTTCATGAAGCCCAACAGCCCTGGACCAATCAGTTACTGCCTAGACAGTGTCCAGTTGCCCAGAATGGGTTACCTGAGATAGCGCTGTTGAGCAAAACCTGGACGTAAAACCAAAGAACCTGCCAAACATGAACTAAGAATTGCTGCTCTCATTGTAGGTTCACTGACAGGATGGAACTTGGAAGTTCATAGGTTCATAGGTGATTTATAGGCTAATGGCACAAGAGCCTTTACAAGCCTAGCCAATAATACTTAGGATATGACAATGTTGTTGTTGTTGTGTCTTTCGGCTTTTCCCGGTTAGCTTAATTCCCTAGATATAGAATGGGGTAGTATCAGAGTAGTTGGTATTTGGGTGTTGGAGCCCTGAGTCATTTTAAAGACTGCCCCTGACCATAATGAACATGGACAGTACCCTTGGAGTGAATTTAATGTTCCCCATCCATTTAACTAAATTCTTTTTGAAGACAGTGAGGGACAGGCTTTGTTTTATGACGATGGAAAATTTATTCCACAGATGAGGTAGCCTTTGGGATATGAATCTGTCTGTCCATCAGTTTATGTTAGAGTCACAAATAAGATTCAGGTCCATGTAATGCATAACCCTATTAAACTTTTTCTTGCAAATCTGTAGCATTTTTATCAGGGCTGGATCAGAGAACTCCTTGTAAGTCAGGCATAAGTCACCACTCAATAAACAATATGCGATGAAGTAAAGAAATAGGGCATTTAGTCAGTCTGCATAAGACTTGTGTCTTACGCTTTGTATTTTTTTAGTGAGAAACCTCTGGGGCCACCCCAATTATTGGAAGTGCCTGGTTAGGTACACGCAGAAGGGAACATTGTACTTAATTATGAGCCTGATGAGGGCCAAATACAATGGCACTATGATTTCCTCTGATCTTTTTGTCATGCCTTTACTTATTAGTTGAGCCACACAGGAAGATTTCCTCACTACTGTAGCTATCTGACGGACAAAGTTTTGGTTGCTATCTATCTGTGTTCCTAGATCCCTCACCACTGGGTCTACTTTTAGGGGCGTGCTATCAATTTTATAATATGTGTGGATGTCTGATTTACTGAAGGCTATGATTACACATTTATTAGCATTTTGTCACAGATCATGGTTTTAGCACCATTTGTTTGTCATTTTTAAGGCTGTTTGTAGGATGTCAGGATCATTTGGGGATTCAGTTATTGCTCCCAGCTTACAATCATCAGTGAAGTTGGTGAGCCAGAGGCCCTCAACAATAGCCTTCACTCCAGAGAAGTACATACCAAACAAGAGGGAGTCACAACACTGATCCCTGTGGGACGCTGCTAGTAACAAGTTTCTTTTCAGAAGTGGATTCACCTGTTCAGACAATGCTTCCTATCAGTGAGCCAGTTTGCTATCCATCTGATGATGTAGGGGTTTATACCTAAATCAGTAAGTTTATCTATAATCCCTGAGTGGGGGATTGTGTCAAAAGTGTTGACCAGATCTAGATAAGCAGTGTGCAATATTTTACCCTCATTCATGACCCTGATGACTTTCTTGAAGAAGTCCACCAGATTGAGCAGGCAAGACCTCCCTTTGACAAAGCCAAATTGGGAAAATTGATCAGGTCCATGATAATTCTCTCCTTGGTTTTGCAGATAAGACCAGTCAAACTCATGGAACTGTAGTTCCATGGTTCAGTTGATGTGCATGAAAAATACTGTAGCCTTTGATGGCCGGGATGCTTTCCATGGTTCTGAACCATGTTTCCATGACTGTGCATATGTCTGCAATCTCCAGGGTGAGGAATACTTCCAAGGAGTGCAATTTTTTATTTAACCTCCTACCACTGAGCAGCAGTACTTGGTAGGTAGTCATGAGAGATTTTTGTTATGTTGGAGGGTTTAACAACTTGGCATTCCCTAAAAAAGCACTATCGGAATAGATAAAAGTTTTTGCCAGTATCTGGAAGACAAGTGCTGACAAGTGCAAATTGTCTCTAGCAAAGCATTTTTGTTTGTCGATCATGTCTCCTCAGGCTGACAGATATTGGATCCCCTTGTGACACCAGAAGCAATTTGTTGATGGTCATTTTTTGCTAGTACTGTGGCATCATCATTGGTGAAGGTGGGATGCTACTCAAGGCTATATTCACACACGCTTGGAACCCTATTCAGAGACCTCCATCATGTCTCTCTTTATATAGTCCAGTGAGGTATGTCTTAGGTCATTTATGACCACATGGACTATGACCATATCATACTGGTACTTGTGGTTTAAAGACCTAAATGCATGTGGGATCTGATGGATCCTGGCTCCAGACAGGCAGCTTACTGTGATCTTCTCTTTGCTTAGCCTGGTAAAGGGGGCATCAGTATGTCTTACATATAATTCCCAATAACTAACAAAATTTGGCTGTGTGGTATGTTGCCTTATGGACCTGGAAGCATAGCTACTATGATTTTCAGAGTTATGTGTTGTGAGTTGCTGACTTTTTGAGTGTGTGGGAACCATTTTGGGCACATGCTTTTAGGATGTCTTGGATGTTTGGGTAGATTACAAGTGAGTATTTCCACATATATGGGTCTATGTGTTTGTTCAGTAGTGTAGGTGGTGAGTGTTTTGGGTGTAACATTGATAACCTGGTTGCATTAATCACATGTATATGTGAGCATTTTGCCGCCAATGATATTGTGTATTTACGTCTCTCATACACTGTGTTTGTTCTAAGATTAAATGGTTGTCAGTGAACATGAAGCAGTTACTACACTGACTCAGGCTGCCCATATCCACCAGGCCAAACATCAGAGATGACAGGGAAGCGCCTATCCATTATACCAGATCCTTGGTAGATAGGAAGGAGTAGTGGACACTCACTTAAAGGTCTAAGTGAGATTGTTTAAAAGTATACTATAAGATGACCTGCAGTGGTGCTTCCCCCTTTCACAAACATGTAGCTCTTCAAGCAGCTATAAACAGTGTGAGACTTTGAAGAATGTTTCCTATACAAGATTTTAAACTGGAGAGGTTTGCTTATGTACAAGGCACAAGTAACCACTTTTGCACATGCCAGCAGGATGAAAGACTTTTACACAGTAAAGTCCACAGGCCAGTCATATAAACACACAATAAGCCTTCCACTAGCAGTTCCCAACTTGGATGGGTTGGATCAGCCCTCTGCTTCCACTAGAGTGCAGAATAAACCCTCATAATGTAAATCAAAATGGCTTTGAGCTCAAGTACAGTAACAAATGCTTTAAAGCAAAAGGCAAAACTCCTGCAGTATCAGGAATCCTTGGAAATATCTTCACAAACCCTGAGAAATGTTCCCAAATACAAAACTACCAGCAGGATGAAATACTTTTACACAGTTAAACCCACAGGCCAAACTGATGAACCACAATAAGCCTTTCACCATCAGTTCTCAACTTGGATGGGTTGAATCAGCCCTCTGCTCCCATCGAAGTACAGAATAAAATCCTCTTAATGTAAAAAGAACTGGTTTTGAGCTCAAGTGCAATAAGAAATGGATAACACAGTGGTAAGGACAAGACTGAACATCCTGTGTATTCAGGAGACAAGAGGGAAGGGCAGTGCAGCAAACCCACTTGGCTTGGAATCCAGATTCTACTACTCAGGAGGAGGATAAGCTATTGTTGGAATTGTGGTGAGGCACAGACTTCAGAAGGCAGTGAGGGATGTCATCAGAATTAGTGACAGACTCATTGTCATGGCAGTCAGATTCCAGCCTAATGATAGGGCAATATTCATAATCTCAGCTATGTCCCATAGCAGGGTTGAGACAACATTCATATAGTAGCTGCAGGACCTATTAGGTAAAGCAGGGTTACAGGAATTGGTGTTGATAATGGTTGACCTGAATGCAGATATCAGAGTGACAAAATAGGATGTGAGGAATCTCTGGGTCTACTTGGATAGGGCAAAAGGAATAAAGAAGGAGAGGCCATTGTAGACTTCTGTCTGGCAAATGGCTTAGTAGTAGCCAATACATGGTTCAGAAAGAGAGACAGTCATAAGATCACATACAAGAGTGGCCAAATTGCAACTCAGGCAGACTTCCTTATAGTAAGAAAAGGACAGTGGGGTAGAATCAGTGATTGCAAAATCATCCTCAATGGAACAGTCAGCCCATAGCATAAACCACTGCCTGCCAGAATCAATTGAAAGCAGTGGTCAGACAAAGCTTTAAGGTAAACAGACATCGGGCTGAAGACTTGGAAGTTAAATGGAGAGAAAGCACAACAGTTCAAGGAATTACTCAGGGCTCTAGCACCTCAAGAGGAAAAGGAATTGGTGCAGTTGAAGAAGAATGGCAGTGCCTCAAAACAGCATGTGTGAGGACTACACAACAGACATGTGGCTGAGCCAGGTATGGAAATAAGGTACACAAGGAAAGCTGGTGGTGTAATGCAGATGTCCAGGAAGTGAAAAAAGAAAGGAGTACAGGAAAAAGTGGGAGATAGAAAAGACAAACCAAACTAAGAAAGAATACTGGTTGGATAACAAATAGACTAAGAAAGGAGTTACAGTAGCAAAGAACAAGCCATCAGAGGTACTCTACCAGCTTCTAGAAAGAGACTCACTGGATGGCACTAAGAAACTATGTAAGGTTGCAAGGCAAAGAGAAAAAGATAAAAAAGATAGTCAGACACCCTTCATATGGGTTGGCAGCAACAAGCAGCTCATCAGTCCACAGGATATCAAAGCAGATGGAAGGAGTATTTCCATCAGCTTCTGAATGAAGAAAATCCACAGAAGCTGTACTGCCCCAGACACAGCATATGATGAGACAAGAGGAGGACCCCACCATAGAAGAAATAAGAACAGCACTAAGTAAAAGGAAGTTCAGAAAAGCAGGCATGCTCATATTAGATCATAGCAGATATGATAAAGATGTTGGGTGAGATCAGGGGAAAATGGCTCCTGAGGGTACTTATAGCAGTATGGAGCGAAAAGCATATTCCAGATGACTCTAGAACAAATATACTTATGCCAGAGTTCAAGAACAAAGGGGACATTCACAACTCTGGGAAGTACAAAGGTATCAAACTCCAGTCACATTGCATAAAAGTTCTGGAGAGGGTGATTGGCAAATGAATATGCAGAGTAGTAGAAAGTAAGATGGGAGATGATCAGTCCCGATTCAAACAGATGCTTGAGAAGAGGTTTGAAATGAGGAAGGAGTACAACTGGACATTCCTAGACCAGGAGAAAACATAAGACAAAGTCCTAAGAAACTGATTTGGGCAGTCATGCAGTGGTTTGAAGTATCAGAAACATTGGTAAAATTAGTGCACATTATGTACAAGGATCCAACAACTCAAGTACAATCAGTGTTCAGTCTCACACTGGAATTCCCAGTGGGAGTAGGTGTGCATCTGGGTTCATCTCTTTTTCCTCTGTTCATACTAATGATGGACTACATTAGCAAACAGCTCAAAGAGAACAGATCAACTCTGTATGCAGACAATGTGGCATAACAGTCAGACTCTGAGCAAGAACTTCAGCAAACAATAGGGGAATGGAATGCAAAACTTAAAGTACATGGGATGAAAATGAGCACAGATGAGACAGTTGTTATGGCAGCAAAAGTAGGAAGTCAGAAGATGCTAAGAATTGAGATAGAATAGAAATAGTGGAACACGTTAACAGCTTCAGATATCTGTGAGGTGGTGATTAAGGAGAACAGAAGTCTGACTGAGGAGGCCAAAGCTAGAATCAGAGGGGCTTCAGCCCACTGGATTAGAGTGTCAGGTATAGTGTATGACAGAAAAATGCTAAAGAAGTTGAAAAGCAAGGTGGTGGGATCCATATTATTGCATAATACAGAAATCTGGACAGTAAAGGCAGAGCAGTTGAAGAGGCTAGAGGTGATGGAGATGAAGTGCCTGAGCTGGGTGATACAACGCCAGATGTGGGACAGATGAAGAAATGAGGATATAAGACCAGATGCCAAAGTAGCAATAATTACAACAAAGGTCAAAGGGAACAGATTACAATGGTTCAGGCACATGTGTAGAAAAGCAGAAGGCAATCTGGTGAAGAAGATTTGGGGCAGTCAGTAAAAAGGGAAGAGGAAACAGCAGCATTGAGCAAAGACGTGCATGCATTGGGTGTGAAAAGACCTGCGACATTCAGGCATAAGTGTCAATGAAGGTAAGAGAGTGGCTCTGAATAGAGAGAGAGAGATGGAAAGAGTTGAGACAACATTCCGACCCCATGAAGAAAATGGGGAGGGGGGGGGTTTGATGATGCTGTGTTGTGGAATGAGTTCCCGAGTTGCAACCAATGGCTAAGCCATTATTAGTCCTCTAAAGGTATGTACATGTAGAGTGGAGTATTTGCAGATGTGGCATAACCAAGATCCTTAGGACAGCTACATTTCTGTTTGCAAGGTGAGACTTTAGCAATTCACGAAGTACTGAAAAACTCTCACTATTTTGCACATTTTGTGATAATGCATTCCAGATGCTGGGAACAACTTCACTAAATTCTTTCTCTATGGTAGCTAAAATAAAAAAAATAATTGCAACTGAAAGATCTCTTGGCATCTCAAACTGGAAGTACAGCTTCTAGTAAGTAGCTTATCTCTATGAAGATGGCAATAATAATTATTATCGAAAAGCCTGAAGATGAGATTACTGAGTATGAAATTAGTCCTAGGTTCCACTGGCATCCACTTAGTTTTCTGCAAAGTGACACAGTGATGCTGATGATTATATCCAGATGTATAAACTTTAGTATCTTACTCTTACTGACAGGTGATTTTTGAAGAGTGTGAGAATTTTATGAAAACCTTTTTTTTTTAATGTTACAATGTCCATAAGGCTTCTCCATGTGATACATTTTTAGGGTTGATAGTAAATTTATTAAAGAATTTGGCAAACAGAAATCAGTTCAAAAAGTGTCATGTGGGACTCTACACTGAATTGACAAGGAATGAAAAGAGAATTATCAATCTTCTAGAAGTGTCAAATGGCTAAATAGTCATTTATTTATTCATAGTTTCATATTTCTGGACAGGAGTTGAGTGCTGATCTCAGCAGACCATTTCCATGCTCACTCTGTGGTATATGTGGTACGACTGGTTTCACTGTGTAATGGTTTTGTTTAGCAAATGGCCACCATCAGTGTTTGTGCTACAAAATTTGAAAGCGGTGTTAGTAGCACAAAAGGTAGCATAATTGCCTTTGGTGCAAACGGCTGGGCATTCTACTCCCACACCATGTAAATGAAGTGCTGTTATTGCAATGCCTTTTAAGGGGGTTGGGATGATGCACTCCTGAGTATGTCTTCCTTTGTATGAGATGCTTAGTAATTATGAACCTGTTGCCAGTTTTATAGCCATCCCCTTTTGCAATATTACCAGCTTGGACAGATTATTCTTCAGTGTCAACAGGCACTGAATTTGTACATGAAACACTGAAATGTAAAGCGGATTGTCACCAGCAATCTCTTCATTAGTTATCAATCTCTTTAATGTACAATTATTCATATGACTTTTACTTTTGCAGAGATTGTGTATATTGACTGATATTGGTGGAGTGAAATGACAGAGGTTTGAGTGGCCTTTTGTAGTTAAAACATGCTGTAACAAGTGGTGCTGTGTTATATAAGGAATATGATTTAATAGAATCAGGATGGTGCATTGAAGAACACTTGCATGTATTTGTGGTCCTAAAATGTGTGCAAGGGGCCTATGGATTGAAAATAGCCCAAAGGTAAACGTAATATGCCACTGGCCAGATATATTTTCTTTGAATTTGAGTTTCAAGGGCAGAGAAGCTTACTGCTCATGCTAGGTCTGTTTTCTTTGTGAGACTGTATTGTTTTGTTTAGAGAATAGCTATCAGGTTTTGTGCTATAAAATTTGAAATAAAAGTTTAAATATCTATCTATCTATCTATATATATATATATATATATATATATATATATATATATATATATATATATAGAGAGAGAGATATAAAAAAAAATTAGATTCCACACAGAAGGTGCTCCAGCCGGGAACCAAATGGGAGAATATCTTGCTGTGAGGCCACAACACTAACCTCTGCATCACCGCGGCCATCCTTAAACACTATAGTCTATTACATGAAATGTGAAGGTATAATGGCTGGTGATTTTAATTGTATTTTATCAGACAAAGATTCCACTGCAAATAGAAAGCTAAGAATCACATCTTCAGCCAAATACTTAATGAATGTTTGTAACTTTAAGAAATGTAAAGGATATATATGAGGTAAGGAAAACAAATTCACTTCAATTAACTCATTATTTATATAGATATGGAACACACACAAGCAATCTGTTATCATATATAAGAGAAGTTTCAATAGTTCTGTGTCTATTATCAGACCATGATGCTGTAATCTTTATTATTATTTTAAAAACTGACAATCTAATATATCACAGGAGATTACTAGCGTACATTATTAAAACAAAAGGATTCAAAGATTGGTATGTTAAAGAGATTAAATGGTGAAGTAACTGACATTGTCCTGTGGGATTCACTAAGAGCTTATTTAAATGGAACTGTTATACGCTGGTATATTAGTAAAACAAGAGAATGGGACAAAGATGTGAATACACTACAGGACAAAATAGACACACTAAAGTTAAATCTTAAACCAATGAAATTATCAGCCAGTCTGAACGTAAAACCTTAAATATAAAATACGTTGAAATTCTAAATAATAAAATTTCAATAAACTTGGAAAAAAATTAAACTTCAGGCATATTCAGCAAACCCTTTAAGCTTGCATAAACTTGCTCTTAGATCAACGAGAATGAATAAACTAAATTATATCAAAGAAGTTATAACACATATAAATAATAAAAAAGTAGAACAGATATTAAAAGCATTCTTGAGGGCATTAAAATATTTTATAAAAATATAAATAATAATACAAATAACCTCGATAATGATGAAGTTGAAACTTTTCTTTTCTAAGGAAATAATAATGCAATGAAAAATAAATCATATTTTTCACAAATTTATAACATTTTTAAGTTAGATTTCACAAAATAATAATGAAGACTTCTCTAAAGACTTCTCTGAAGAATACAATAAATTAATATTTAAAACTAGACTCAAACAACATTTGTCACTTAACTGGCTATGTCAATGTATCAAGCTTGGCTAACTCTCTCTAGAATGTGTAAAAATCTGTTAACCAGTTTACTGTGTAATTTAATTTAATCCTGACTTGTGCTCAGGATTAACTGTAACCTGTGGAACTTGTTTAACTTGCTTAATTATGTAATCTCTGTAAATAGTCTGTTTGTAATATGTAATGCTGGTATTATGTAATGCTGTATCTGCTTACCCTTGGAGTTTTTCTCCCCAGGCCTCCGCTGAAAATGGACATGCATCCAGTCGGACTATCCCGGTCAACAAATGTAAAATAAAAATAAATAAATAAAAATAAAAGCTACATATAAAACTACATCTTTATTATACAGAAACATTTTCACTTGGAATTTTTTACATAGAGCTTTTATCACTACTAACAAAATTACAATTATGTATAAATCAAACAGAATTAAATGCTGAAGATGTGATTCTGAAATAATGGCTGATTGGATGCATTTGGTATATGAATGTGAAGTCATCTCCCCTTTTTGGAAAGAAATTAATAACTTTATTCAAGCTCTATAGTGGGGCAGCCACGGTGGTGCTGCACTTAGCATTGCCGCCTCACAGCAAGAGGTTCTCCAGTTCGATTCTCGGCTGGGGTGCCTTCTGTGCAATACATGTCTTCCCTGTGGTCGAGTGAGTTTCCTCCGGGTGCTCCGGTTTCCTCCCACATCCCAAAGACATGCAGTAGGTGGATTGGACACTCTAAATTGGCCCTAGGTGTGAGTGAGTGCATGCATGTGTGTGCCTTCTGTGGAAGGTTGGGCACCAGGCTGGCAACTCAACACTGTAAAACTCCACTGCCAGTCATGAGCGGACAGATGATGCACTGTGGCGACCCCTTACTGGGAAAAGCTGAAAGAAAAAGAAGATTCAAGCTCTATAGTCAGATATATGTAATATTTTTAAAGCTTTAGTTTTATTTAATGCTACAATTCCTGAAATAATTCCAAAAACCCAAGAGCCTCTTTGGTCTGTTCTTGCTATAGCCAGAAAAGTAATTACTAAAACTGGAAAAGTAATGTTACCCCCTCTAGTGTTGAATTTATTAGTATGGCAAAAATTGTTTGGAGAAGTGAATTGCTTACTATAAAGATGAGAACTTCTAATATTACACATTCATATAAATCTTGCCTTAAACTTAAAGACTTGCTATATTAATTGTTGGTGATGTATAATTTTGATATATTGATCAGTTGTGGACATATGTAAATAATTATTTGTTTTATAATTGCTATGTTTATTTATTGTTTAAAAACCAAATAAAAAATAAAAAAATGCAGTATTCCTGATGTGGCTTTACCAGCATCCAGTAAAGTAAAGAAAAAAAAAAAAAAAATATATATATATATATATATATATATATAGCAATATATGTGAAGTATAATGTTTGTTAATGATAATTTGTTAATACAGTTTGATTATTTTTGCATAAATGTAAATGTGCCTATGCCACAAGTGATAATTCAGTAAAGGTTTTTTAAAAAGAAAGATCTAAATACCTACCTATTGAATAATAAGCTATGTAACTGCTCCTTCTCACTTAAGTACATTCTGTCTCATCCATAAAACTACCACACTGACCTACCAATAAACGTTCCATTTTAAGTCCATCTATGGATACATTTAATACTTTTAACTGTCATGTCAGCCTGTTTCATAGATACAGTTAACTGCAAACTAAGTGGAATCAACTGCTATCTGCTGATATAATCCAAGCATCATAAACAGAATTGTATCATACATTTTTCCTAAGAAACATTTGCCTGTATTATCTAGCAAGTCTGTGAAGCCTTTATGTAAATTCATACTTCCTGTTTTGATTCTCATCATATGCACTTTTTCTTAGAAATGCTTAAATGCTACAAATGATTTTTGTGTAATTTTTATATGTACTAAAATATTGTGAAGCTTTCTCCATAGGACTCTGCTGAAAATGACTCTCTCCCATGACACAGTCAGATTAACCCATTCAACAAATGCAAATAAATAAATAAATACATGAATTTCTGGGTGCCCATCTTTTAGGGCTTAAAATATGTGGCCTTTGCGAATGTGCCAAAAGACGCTTCCCCTTCAACTCTAAACACTCTAACGTGCTGTCAACAGCCATGCAGTGACAGCCTCATGGTCATCTCTTGCAATTCAGAGCAATGTGATGAGAGGGAATTTCTTTTCTACTGATTCCCTTGGCAGTGTTTATTCAATGTCACAAAGTGACGTTTGACCTATGCTCACTACAACACAGAGGAAAGTTATGGCATACACCAGAAAGTATATGCCATACCAAGTTACTATTCTGCAGGTATCAGCCTAAGTCACTCCAGGAAATGTAACAAACTCTGATGTCACCGTGAATATAAATTTAGTATTGTCTTTTTTTTTAATTATTTATTATTAAATATATTTAAACCTTTCATTGTGGCTGATCTTTGTAGAGCTATTTATGTTTTGAAAGTACTTGCATATTTATTTGGTGATACTGTGTGGGCCATTCCTAACAGCCTTGCTCTTGGTCAAACTACCATTTGTATTAATATTAATATTACACAGTAAAATTGGTCACCCTTTGCTAAGGGCCTTAAAGTAGTTGCCTAGGAGTGACTGTGGCAGTGAAAACTACCTGATAGTTTGAGCAGAAGGGGGCATAACTAGTAAACTTTTGCCGCCTCTCCCAGGGGTGTGTGTGCGTGTAAATGCAGGTACAGTATCCACCACATTTGAACTAACCCCATTACTCCAGCTTCCATGTTCTTGTTCTAATGGAGTGCTTAGGAGACCTTTAGATAGTTAGACTATTTATATGCATTGTTGAGTCTACAGCTAACACATTCTTTAATTTGTCTAGTTCAGTAAAGATGAATCAATATTTATTCTGCTACTCAAATTAGATATAATTGTAGTCTAACTAAAGTCATTAAATGCACTCACCATGCCTCCCATTATATCCCATTCATTCTTTTATGTGCATCACTGTCCTGAGGGGACACACCTTCCTGTTTAATTTTAGTCACTACTAACTGTAACACTAAGTGTACAAGCTGAACAGGATAGCGTCTCTCTAAAACACTTATGGGTAAAGTCTTTTTATCCTTTAGAAAATCAATCATACTTTTCAAATTCCTGTGAAGTCTTTTAAATTGACCTTTAAGGTCTGAAGTCAAGGCTACTGTGGAAGGCCTCTGGATGGTAAAGTCTACTGATGACTGCAAGCTGGGGGGGCAATCACTGAATGTCCCAATAATGTAGATATCCTTCAGGAGGGTGTAGATCAGACAAATGACCAGTGTGAGAATCATAGCCTAAAACTAAATGTGAAAACTTGCATTATTATAGGCTATCTTTTTGGAAGTCAAATATCCCCTCAAATTACAGCATCAATATAGCACACCCCTAAGAGTAGACTCAGAGGTGAAAGATCTAGGTACACAGATAGCTGGTAGTCTGAACTTTGACTGCCATGTGTCCACAGTGGTGAGCAAGTCCTTCTATGTGGCACAGCTTATAAGTAAAGGTATGACATCCAGATCCGAAGAAATTATAGTCCCACTATACTCAGCCCTCATTAGACCAATGCGCCATTTTGCATGAACTTGACTAGGCACTTACGGCAGCTATAGTGACCTCAAATTTTCATCACAAAGAAAATACAGGGTGTAAACATGTCCTATGCAGATAAACTAAAAGTTCTACCCCTTTACTTTGTCTCCTACCGACTTTTACGGGGTGACTTATGCCTCACCTAGAATGTACTCACAAATCCATCTCTGATGGAGCTGCTAGACATCCACAAGTCAAACAGCATTAGTGTCACCTGATCTAGGAATCTAAACTAAAAAAAAACATGCTAGAGAGACAGACATGTGTCTCAGAGATTTTCCCTTTTTTGGAACAGGCCTCCTAGTCCCGTTAAGCAGAGCTCTTCTCTGGCCTTCTTCAAATGCAGTTTGGATCAATAGATGGTGAATTGCAAATTCACACCTGGGGTAGCGCCTACTTCCCTACTGGACAATGGCAATCTGTAAGATACTCCAGGCATAGGCACAAATCCATGCCATCCTCTTGCCCCAAGTGACCATATACTGGGTAAAATGGGGTTATATTGGCTAGGTTTGTAAGTGCTCTTAAGCCATTAGCCTAGTAATCTCCTGTGAACTTAAGAACCTTTAGATATAGCTCTCTGCATAGTTGACATGTGACAACTACATTATCTGGGTAAACATATTCTAGTCATTTGTCTTTCTAGACATTCTATAATGTATGGAATTTTGCCTAGAAAAATTCTAAACCATAATAAAAAAAGTTGAAACTTATTTACTATGTGAGTAACTGATAAATTATAATCATTGCTATTTATAAACTGCTGAATTTCTCCTAATAAATGCATTGGACCACACCACGAAAATGTAACATAAATGTTTATTATATAAGATCACATACTTAGGTATGCTTTTTTTAATATTAATTCTTCTCATATGGTTGCAAACATATTACATACTGAACAGCAGCTGTACCCTTGTCTGTCCCTTCTATTTGTTTGAAATGAAAATCATTCAACAGAAAAAATTGTGTTTTATATTATGTTCATCAGTTCTACCAAACAATGCAGCCATACAGCCATTCCATCTAACCCACATGTTTAATGGATGTTTACAGGTCCTTGATGTTAGAGATGACCAGAATATCACCAATGTTATAACTAACTGTGTTTAAACTACTTAAGAAATCATTAGTTTCACAAACATTAGAGAAGAGAAAATGAATGAAATTCATTCACTTGTCAAAAGTATAGATTATATTAAATAACCATGAATGAAAACTATTGATTTTAAAGGTAAAGCCAAATTAATTATATATATTTTAGGAAGACCATATACTATTGGTCAGATTGTTTGTTCTGCAGTATAAAACTTCAGTTCAGACTCAGTAATATATTCTGACCAAATAAATAATACTAAATGGTATCACTGAACCTATGTACTGTAGCACTGGACTATGTTAAAGATTAATATTTGCAGACTGCATCAAGCAACATTTCATCCATTTGACCACGCAACCATTTCTGTCCGAAGTAACAGTGAAGTAAACATCATTTTTAACCAATTCAGTGTTGCAATTTAATTTGCTAACAAATTGTTAGGAAATTAATTTTATAAAATGCATAATCTCTAATCTCAGTTTCTGCAAATTATGCAAATACGTCTACTATAGAATGCACAGTTGGAATACAGGGGAACAGTTTCCTAAACTGTTGTGTATCACATTTATTATTACCAAATACACTGCTCAGATTAAGTTTCCTAGCAAATAATAGCACAACCAATGTAATATTATAAGGATCCACACATGAAACAAGGTGCAAAAAGAGACCTTTATCCACTACCAAAAATTTAAAATGATACTGCATCCACAACCAATTAATGTACTATCTTACCCAAAATAAACTACTGGCCAACTCTCAGCATGGTTTTAGGCCACACCACAGCACCACATCAGCCCTCCTATCCTTCTCTAACTCTATCAACATCAACCGAAACAACAACAAATTTACCTTTGCTCTTTTCCTAGATCTCGCTAAGGCCTTTGATATGGTCAATCACCAACTGCTTCTCCGTACCCTGAAGGAACTGTCACTGAATACTAGCTCTATTAAATTGTTCCAATCTTACCTGTCTGATAGACAACAAGCATTGTTATGGCAGAATACCCTATCCACACGTCTACCCATTACTCTAGGAGTCCCCCAAGGCTCCATACTAGGACCACTACTCTTCTCAGTCTTTATCAATGACCTACCCAACATCACTCCCAAGGCCACCTGCATCCAATACATGGATGACTCTACCTTAATATGTACCGACTCCTCCTCAACTGAGCTTGTGACCCTAACCCAGAATACTTTCAATGATGTAGAAAAATGGTTTGCAAACTGTCAGCTTCTATTAAACCCCAACAAAACTAAATTGTTCATCTTTTCCCCCACCTGTAAATCCTCCTCACCATTCTTTACTATAAGTTCCAACAATGGCACGATTATATCCCGAGATACTCATACGAAACTCCTGGGCATCACAGTCGATAACACCCTAAAACATGATATCCAAGTCAATCAAAACATCAAATCTGTCAATAAAAAACTGGCCTCCCTATACAGGATCAAACCCTTCCTCACTCCTTTTGCAAGAAACACTATCGCTCAATCCCACCTACTTTCTACCCTCTTCTATGCCTCCCCCCTCTTCACTAACCTGAACAAAGCAACCCTTACCAAACTTGCTAGTTGTTACAACCATATTGCTAGATTTCCTACAAGTGCTACCTCTAGGAACCACCATTGTATTAACCTAACTCAACTAAGATGTCTGGATTGGCCCAGTCTTCTCCGATACAACCAACTTGTAATAACCCACAAAATACTATATCAACCCAAAAAAACACCAGCACTAAATAAGATCATCAAACCATACAGCAACCTGAGGTCACTACGCTCTGCTGACAAACTGCTGTTACAAACAACTAAGAGCATAAATGTGACTGGGGACTCTCTATTCGCCAACTCAGTAGGCAAAACTTGGAATATGCTACCTGCCAAACTTACTCACCAATCCTCCTTAACGCAGTTCAAAAAAAGCCTCAAACTACACTTCCAACAGCATTGGCAATGTCCCTGCTTAAACACTGACTAATCACCACCTGCTGTTCCTGCAAACTCTCCCTAAGTATTTCAGTCATATACTCTAAAAAGTGTATGAATTCTTGATGGGACTTAGCACATAACAGCGTGTATTATTGTCTGAAACTGAAGCTGCATGATTTTGTTGTTGTCTACTATGAAAACTAAACAAATGAACCAAAGGCAGTCTGGATAAATGAAGGAGCGAACACAATTATTTAGCGCTTTTGTCCAGATTTATTCTTTTTGAACTTCTTCAGAAAATGTCAGCCTCCCAAAAGCACACCCCTTAAATACACTTAAATCAAATCACATGACAAATAATGTCTTACATCCTTAACTCATGTTTAAAGGCATAAAAACATAATTTTTAGGGGGATAGTGGATCTAAGTTGTATGAGGAGAGAAAAAGATGACACTACCCTCATCATTTCATTTCCTATACCTATCGTGAATGAGATGGGTGTTATTAAATACATTACTGAGGACAATTGAAAAGTTATGATGGGTAATATTGGTGTACAACCTAGGTTTACTTACAAGAAAATTAAGAATGTAAAGACCATTTTAGAACATTTAATAAACAGTAAAAATTCAATAGTCAATGATAAAAGTGTCAAAGGGACATTCTCTTGTATGAAGTGTAAACAATGTAGGTGCATCAGTAACAATTCTTTTATACATTTTAGACATTTGAACAAAACTATCTGGTTAAGAAATCACTTCAACTGTGAGAGTACTAATATAGTGTATGTGGCCATATGTAATTTCTGTTTTGTTTTTATATTCGGAAAACCATTAGGTGTCTAAAATGTAGGATTTATGAACACACATTAGCTATTAGGAAGAGAGACTTTACAAATGTCTTAGCCAAACATGCTAGTCAGTGTACACGTTTTAAGAAGTTCACTTTTTCAGTGATAGATTTTGTTCCTCAGATGGAGTTTACAGGGAACTATAAGTTGGTATTAGAGTGTAAGGAGTCTCTGTGGCAAATTAGATTGGTAGCTGACAGAGCTGCCGGTCTGAATGAGAGTATCAATATTAAGTGCTTTTTAGCACTTAGATAATTTAAATTTAAATTTGAATAAAATTTTGTTAAGACATGTATTTGTGCTTACACATTTGTATATAATACATATGTATTGTTTTATATGTGTATTCACTAATACTGTGAAATATATATATTTTTTATGATATGTTTTTATGCCTTTAAACATGAGTTAAGGATGTAAGACATTATTTGTCATGTGATTTGATTTAAGTGTATTTAAGGGGTGTGCTTTTGGGAGGTTAACATTTTCTGAAGAAGTTCAAGAAGAATAAATTTGGATGAAAGCGCTAAGGAATTGTGTTCGCTCCTTCATTTATCCAGACTGCCTTTGGTTCATTTGTTTAGTTTTCAAGGTTGTTGTTGTCTACTATGTTTTATCTAAGTTTGTAACCCTACTGAAAACTACATATTATACTTATCTCTAAATGCTTCTATTGTTCCTAATGTATTTGTACTCTGCTTTCTGGAGCTTTTCTCCCCAGGCCTCCGCTGAAAATGGACATATATCCAGTCGGACTTTCCTGGTAAACAAATGTAAAATAAAAATAAAACAAATGTAAAATAAATAAATAATACTGTGAGATTACCTTAAAATATCTTAGAATTGATGAATAAAAGTCTGCTTAAAGAAAGTTCAGGCCAGTCATAGTGCATTTGTATACATATTAAAAGAAATGCACATTTTCGTAAACGTATGTTACACATACCCACAGTACTAAAACTTCTGAAGATAGTGTAAACTATAAAGTGCATGATAATATATGACAAAGTTGGCAAAATAAGTCCCATGCTGTGCCAAGTCCATGGAAATGTAACAGCTTACTTCACACAGCTGCCCTTCTGTTCCTTTGTATCATTACTTCACACAGCTGCCCCTCCCATTTCTTTGTCTCATCCTTTCCTTGCTCCATGCTAAGTAATTATGAGCCCTGCTAATAACTTATTCTACATTAACAGTTCAAACAATGTATTCTAGGTCATCTCTACCATCTCTGTTAAACACTGTTTTTTCAGGTCCGGTTTGAAATGCTCCCCTTCCCACTAACCGCTAGCTTCTCATCT
This sequence comes from Protopterus annectens, assembly GCF_019279795.1. NCBI lineage: Eukaryota > Metazoa > Chordata > Ceratodontiformes > Protopteridae > Protopterus > Protopterus annectens. The sequence goes on along the minus strand of NC_056735.1, from coordinate 1,313,502,814 downwards.
CCTTTTGTTGTCCTTCATACAAAGCAAGTACATCCTAAGAGAATGACAGCGGCAGCTTAGTGTGACATAGTAAATGATATTAAAGAGTGAAGAGAGATGATACATAAGCATACAATGCAATACATGGGACTGTGTAACAATGGATGTCTGGTAAGTATCACGGAAATCAGAAGAGAAACAAATTAATGCATTCCAGATGAGCAGCTTATAGTAACACAGGATCAAATACAGCAGCAAAACTCGGGCTGCAGAAATTAGTCATGGATGATTGAGTGTTATCCAGTTAAACCACCGAGTCAGTGGTACAAATGAAAATCCACATCAGAAAAACCAGCAGGGTAGTGCATTTCAACTGCCATCAGGAAGTCCACCAATCAGGCAGCAGCATAGCTGCTCTGAGTCTCTTATGTGTTTAGTGCACCAGAAGTCCCTTCAGAACCAATGTCCAAGCAAGGAAAGCAGCAAGAGTTGTGCAACTGTAGAAACCAGATTAGAAAGGAAAACAGTAGTAAGTGCACTGAAGCATCAGACAGGTGGTCCAAATCCACCATAAAGTTACAAACAGCAGCAGGAAGTGCTATAAACATTGTAACCAAGTTAAACAGGATTCCAGTATTTCCAAAAAGCTCCTAACAACTTTATGTTCCAAGCTGTAGTAGCTATGTATGGACAGGTTAAAATGATCACCAAATTTATATAACATCAAATGATAACTGAATAATGTGCTATGCCAGTAGTAAGCACACTTCACAGGCAAGTGAACTGATAACTGCCAACACTATACACACCGAGCAGAGTGGAGGAGGGGTGTTGACTACATCTGAGATATATAAGTATCCTGTTTTGTTGGCTTATTTATACTGATTATTGTTTCTAGCAATTTATATATAGCACTTTTTATTGCCTGCTGCATAGTTTTACTGCATTTTATTCCTATTAACTAATCTGCACAGGTAACTGATTTGTTTGCAGTTAAAAGCATTCTGTAGAGTCTCTTTGCTCCTTTATCTGTTTAAAAACTTTCATTTTGTGGCTTTCTGTAGTCTTTACTGTCTAAAGAGTGTAGGCTAATAGCTTTCCACCCTCCCTCCTTGTTGGTGTCTTGTTATTATACTTGGTGGCTTTGCAGTTGCCCGTCCTTGCTGTAAATTTGATCTGGGACACTCCTACTAGTCTAGTGTCATTAGCTCATTCTACCTAATATAGACAGAATATCTGAGAAGACCTTCTGTTCCTCCTTTCTCCCTTTCAAAAAAAAAGATTGCCTGAATCTCCTTGTGTTCTGACTGTGCTTCTCAAACATTTTGGAAATATAGAGTATATTTTAGAGCATTTATTATAATTGTATTTGCCTGAATATTGCTACAACGCAAGTGCTCTAGGTTGCACTGTATCTGAATTGTTTGTGTGTTTTAGCTGCTTTTCGGTATATATAGACTTCTCTGTATATGTAGACTAGCTACTTATTCTGTTGTATTACTGTCTCTTAAATCGTTTTTTCAGTTGTGCACTTGCCTTGCTTCATTTAAAAAGTTTTAAATTGCTACTTTTGTAGAGTTTTAATTGCATTTACTGTTTAGGACTACACACTCAAGTGTGCTAGCCTTTTCTGTGTTTATTTACTGTATTATTGCATTGTTTAGCCTGTTTTAACAACAAAAAAACAATACTGTTTTGTTTGCTCATTCCCCACCTTTCCTAGCCAGTCCAGATCCCAGGCTTTGCTTGTCTCAGGACTTTATTTTCTATGTTCAGAGCTATCCAGACCTTGTTGTGGTAGAGGGAAGTTATACTGCTTACCAGTGGGAGTGGTGAGCATTGTACTGCTTATCTAATACTAGAGGAATGGTTTCCAGTTCTGAAATTGTAATTTTATTAGCCTTTTTGAGCTGATTTCTATCCCTTTCAACTTTCTGGCTTAAAAATGCATGTGTTTGCACATTTTTCACATCGTGCAGCACTGCAAGGCTACAGTTAAACTATTCCAGGTGCCAGAAAGTCTGCTCTTTAAATTTTCCCTTAGAACTAGCTGGTTTCTCAGTAGTAGCACTAAAATCTGAACCCCTGTGACTAGCACTTCCTCTAGAACCTGCTGGAAAGCACTAGGAAGCCTGAAACTGATACAAGCACTCAACTCTCTTTGTCAATAAGGAGAAATTAATTGTAGGCACTAAACAGCCTATAATTGCAAAGTACCTTGCAAAGGTAAGGGAAAACAGCTCTTATACTTTACAAAAAAAGCACCAAAACAATCATGTCCAAGAGTCAGCTTCTGGTGATTTCTCCTGTCCACCTGGTGAATCTAGGCATACTGGGGAAATGCGGCAACTGCCTCATGTACACAGACAACCCTCTCCTCCTACCACCCAACACTACAACCTGCAAGAGATGCATTTACATAGCCAAACTAGAAACAAAGCTCTCTCCTGCCAAGATTGTGCTAGACAGTCAAGAGGAGAAGGTTAACACCTGCACTACACCTCAAGCAATTCATAGCCCTTCAAAACCCACACCATGAACACCCACACATAGCAACACTAAACCCAGATATGTGGAGGCCCTTAACATTAACCTGCCCGAGCAACAAGGACCTCCGAAGCTGAAACACAAACACCAGTCACAACCAAAGTGACACATAGCACCCAACACCAGTGTGCCACCCAACAACAGCCTCTAAGGCAAGACAATGTACCCAACACTTAAGTCATAGGTGACTGTATAGTCAGGCACACTGATGTCCCATTCACCAGGTTGAACAGGGAGAAAATTACAGTCAGCTGCCTTTTGGGTGCCAGGAACCACCACATAATGCATGCACTCAAGTCACTCCACAACAAGTACAAATACGACTCTGTCATTGTCCATGCTGAAGTGAATGAATTGAGACGTACCTTCCTGGACTACATGAAAAGAGACATGGAAGAGCTCTCGGATCATGTGACCCAGGTAGGTATGACTCTAGCCCTGAGTAGATTCCTGCCTTTGCCCAGAATGATACTACAGTATAAAGACAAAATGATTGACTTCAACAATTGGCTAAGCTTCTGGTGTCATTCAAAGGGGATCCAGTATCTGTCTGCCTGGGAAGACATGATCAACAAACCACGATGCTTTGCCAGAGATGGTCTGCACCTGTCACCCCTGGGATTCAGGTTACTGGCTAAAACTCTTGCCACCCCTATAGTGCCTTTTTTAGGCAAGGTTCAAAGGACAAAACCAGATACAAGCATGCAAAATCTGAAGGTAATGCTACTCAATGTTAGAAGTCTAAACCTCAAAATGCACTCTCTCGAGGCACTCCTAAAAATGGAGAACATTGATATCTGTGCAGTAACTGAGACCTGGTTCAAGGCTCCAGAGAGCACCCCTGCAATACCAGGGCTACAACTCTTACCACACTTTTTGGCCACAAAACCAAGATCAAAACACTAAAGATGGAGGAGTGTCCATATTCACCAAGGATATTCACACCTCCAGGCTAGTTGCCCAACACAATGCATCTGAAATTATCCAAGGGCAACTAACACTAGGTAAGACTGCAATCCACATTGTAGCTTGCTACAGATCCCCCACCATGCCCCAAGATTCTCACTACACCTTTCTAAACATACTGGAAAATATTGAAATACAACCAAACACCCTAATACTGGGTGATTTCAACTACCCTGCCATTAACTGGGAAAACTACTTGGGTACCAACTCCTTTTCCCAGCGGTTCTTGGAATTCATAAATTCCAATGCTCTGGATCAACTAATCCATTGTCCCACCAGGGGCTCCAATATCCTACACCTGGTCATTACCAACATGGGAGATAAATGCTCCACACCAGTGGTCACCCCGCTTATGGTCAGGTCTGACCATAAGCAAATCACCCTTGACATCCACATCCCTCCCCCACCCCCCAGTAAGGAAACCTCCTTAAAAAACTTCTCCAAAGCCAACTTCATGCTACTGAAGTCAGAAGTGACAAACTTCATGACACGCATGCAGACGGGATCTGAAAGTTCGAGTGCAGAATCCTACACTAAGGCACTGTATGAGCACATCCACTTGTCCATGAATCGTGCCATCCCAAATAGAACCAAGATGCTCTCCTCCAAAAAAAGGAAGCCATTCTGGTGGTCTCTTGCTATAAACAAACTATACAACAGAAGGAAGAAACTGTTGCAGAAAAGAGGAAAATCCCAGGATGCAAAAAACTGCCTCACCAGCCTCAGTAATAAGCTGAGATCCCTCATAAAATCCTCAAAAGCTAGTTACAAAAATCAAATTGCCAAAGATTCCAAAGACAACCACAAGGCATTCTATAGTTATGTCAAGAATCTAAATGGCAATGCTCAGATCTGCTCTGAGCTTCAACAAAATGGCATTAAATATAATGATCCCAAGGATATTGCCAATATACTGGCAGATCGATTTAGTGCCAACTTCACCTCCCTCTCACCCCTAAAGGGCCCATCTCAATACCAAAAGATTGCCAAATTCCGGTAATCATGGCCACACAGGTAGAAACCAAAGCTAAGAATACAGCATCCATGGGACCAGATGACATCCCAGGCTGTGTACTACAAGAACTACAAAATGAACTGGCACCTCACCTAAATGTCATGTTTAATCATAGCCTCACCTCAGGCTTTGTGCCCACTGAGTGGCACAGCTACAGTTATCCCACTCCACAAGGGGGAATCCACCTTGGATCCCGGGAACTACTGTCCCATCAGTCTGACGAGCCTGATCTGCAAGGGCATGAAATGCATTATCATGGAACTTATAAACAAAGACATTGGCAACCTTCAAACACTGGATGCCACCCAGTTTGGGTTTGTGAAGGGCCGATCTTGTCTCCTGAACCTGATTGACTTCTTTGATTCAGCCTCCAGAGCTGTGGACGAGGGTAAGGTGGTCCACACAGCCTATCTGGACCTTGCCAAGGCCTTCAACACCATCCCCCACTCTGGAATCATAGATAAACTTACTAAGCCGGGCATAAATCCCTACATCACTCAATGGGTAGCCAACTGGCTTACTGACAGAACCCAGACTGTAAAAGTAGCCGACTCCAAATCCAGCTCCAGACAAGTGACAAGTGGAGTACCTCAGGGTTCAGTCCTGGGACCACTCTTGTTTGGCATCTACTTCTCTGAAGTACAGGCCAACACTAAGGGACTGTGGCTTACAAAGTTCACAGATGACTGCAAACTGGGAGCCAGAATCCCCAAATGATGTGGATATTCTACAAAATGGCCTTACAGAAACAGATGCCTGGTGCCAGAACCATGGGCTCAAGCTTAATGCCAAGAAATGTATAGTTATCCCCTTTGGAAAAAAACATGTACCCATGAATTACCACATAGGTGGCAGTACACTAAACATTGAAAGTGTGATGAGAGACTTAGGGACACAGGTGGACAGTGGTCTCACTTTCGATAACCACATCACCACATTAGTCAGGAAATCCTTCTATGAAGCACATCTCATCACTAAGGGCTTTTCATCCAGAAAAAAGGAGGTCATTGTCCCACTGTACTCATCCCTCATTAGACCCATTATAGAGTATAATGCTCCATTTGGTATGTACCTCACAAGACATCTGTAACAGATGGAAAGGCCACAGAAATACCTTACTAAAAGAATCATAGGCCTAAAGCAGATGCTATATACTGACCATCTAAAAAAAACTCCAGCTATACTCTGTGGAATATCGTCTACTCAGAGGCGGTCTCTGCTTAAAATTCAAGGCCATGTCAAATCCTGAGCTGTTGGACATGCTCCACTTAAAGAAATCCCAATCCCTCAGAGCCACACGCTCCAGGGATCTAAACCTTGTCATCACAATGAGCAAAACATGCTGGAGGGATAGGTTCCTGACCCAGAGACTCCCCATACTCTGGAATAGACTGCCCATACATGTCAGGCAGAGCATCTCCTTGGACCTCTTCAAAAGGAACCTTGATAATTGGATGGGAGATAGGAAATTCACCCCGGGGATCATGTCAGTTGCCCTGCTAGACAGAGGTCCAGAGAAGTAAATATTGTGGGAAGAAATATCCAGGGAATTGTTATGGCTAGGCTTGTATAGGCCCTAGGGCTGATAGCCTAGTACCAACCTATGAACCTATGTATATAACTGACCAGTCAAACACAGTATAGCAGAACAGGAGCATGAATGATACATTCAAGGTAACTGAAGTGTGGAAGAATAAAAAAGATAATTTTGTTTAAAAAGGTTTCTAAAACATAAAAGCAACTAGCACTGAATGTGTTAGGCAGCCAAATGCTGCCATCTTCCTCGTGTATAGTAATTCACTGTGACTAATGTGAGACTAGTAATTCGACAGAAGTTCACTTTGACCCTAGGTCCATATGAAATTATTCAGTATCTGTATGTTCCGGAAAACTGATATTCAAGTCACCAAGCAGTGGTATAGCTTATCTTTCCAGAAGTAAGCTGTATATGAAAGCATTTCTTTAGTTTATTGGGAAGAAAAATGAAGAAAAGAAACTAGCAAGTAAATTCAGCAAGGTAAAATCTAAAGAATGAAAGCAAAAAAAAGCTCTAGAATCACAAACAAAATTTTAAAACCAGTATACATTTTTTGAGAAACCTCTTATCCCCCAGGGATTCTAGGGAAGCTAAATATGTTTACACCATACCAACATCTATTTTGGATTTTACCTACAGATTCCGCTTAACAACTGTTGAGGTTCATTATGATCCATACCAGAGGAAGTACATAGGTTGGTATTGTAGGCCTGTTTATCCAGCATCATTAAAGTACCGCAAGCGTTCTCATGCCTGACTGGTCACTAATATACACACTAAGATCATACCACAGAGGAAAAGGGAGGGCAGAACTTATGTTAGCTAGGTTGCAGGCACATATAAAATATTTTGAGTCAAATGTCTTTAAATATGCTTTAGATTCCTCAGACCTATTACTTTCAACATTAATTAGGGCAGTTTTGGACCATGTTGTCACCTTTTTTTATCGATTATAATGGCATGACTCTTTTAAGGACCAAACTGTACCATGGGATATTAACAAAGCCCTGTGCAAAAGCTGTGGCATAGACAAACTGGCATTGATTAGTGGATTGAATGCTGGAAGAGCTAGGTGTGATTTTGCCAGCTTGACTACACCAAGAGCAAGGGTTTTATGTTGAAGATCTGACATGTCCCTGGTGATAGGGGCCATGCTGTAATCACTCAGCAGATTGCAGTTACAATTTGGCATACAAGGTGGGCTGAACTACCTCTATGTGCAGTGATTAACATGATGTAAGTACCCAGACCCAGCCTGGCCAAAAAATAAATAAATTTAAAAAATGTCACCTGATGTGCACGCAGCATATGTGACACTGTTCTCTACTTTAGTCTATCCCAATTCCCCATCCTAAACCATTGATTGTGTGGTCCCAGCCATGGGGATTAGTACCAGGCACATTAAGAAGCAAATGGAGCAGTAGAAACTGATCTAAACAATAGCTGATGGTTAGCTGGATAGTATGCAGGAGGGACCAAAACAGACCATCAAAACAGGAGCCTATGAAGAAAGAAAAAAGTATCATCTGACCAGTTATTTTCCAAGGGAATATAGTGATGATACAAAGAAGTCATCTTACCACTGCAGTCTTCTTATAAGACACCTTATCGAATGCTGTGCCCCCTTTGGTATGTACAAACCAAGCATAACATTTTTTAACAAAATAAATAAATAAAGGCCTTAAAACCTTCAACTATCCCAAAAGACTATCTAAAACTCTCATCATATACAGTAGCCTACCAGTAGCTCTGAGTGACCTGTGTCTTGCTTTTTGGGTCATGAAGTACTCAATCCTTATGCAGTAGCCTACCAGTAGCTCTGAGTGGCCTGTGTCTTGCTTTTTGGACCATGAAATACTCTATCCTATTTGACCTTTTATTTCTGCACAAAACCACTGGTTCTGCAAGCTTTTCCCAGTTAGAGGTCACCACAGTGGAACAGCAGTCTGCAGAAAGACTGGCAGTGGAGTTTTACAGTGTCGAGTTGTCAGTCCAGCAGCCAACCTTCCACAGAAGGCACACACATGCAGACTCACACCTAGGGCCAATTTAGAGTGTCCAATCCACCTACAGCATGTCTCTGGGAGGTGGAAGGAAACCAGAGCACCCGGAGAAGACCCACACAACCTCAGGGAGGACATGCAGACTCCACACAGAAGGTAACACAGCCAAGAATTGAACCAGAGAATCTCTTGCTTTGAGGTGGCAATGCTAACCACTGCACCACCTCGGCCAAGGACGAAGACTTGTTGTAGGGATAGATTCCTAACTCAATGTATTCCCAGTGTATGGAACAATTTACCCTTACAGGTCAAGCAATGTATTACCTTTTCTCTCTTTAAGACTAGTCTTGATGATTGGATGTGTAAATGTAAATTTACAGTAGTGTTATTATGTACAGTCCTGGCTGATTTTGGAGGTGAGCACCCTTGTAAAGGGTGACAAGAAATGTTAAGTATGTCTGCTTAAAGGTGTATATGGCTAGGTATCTTATGGTCCATGTGATTACTTGCAAAACATTGTTATTTTTAGATGACAAGCCTTGAATGTTAAAGATGCAGTGTTGTCATTTCCAATCAGGCTTATTGAAGTGCCCTTCAGCTCAAAAAGCCACATCCATTTTGTGACATCACTGGAGACAGTACATACAACTCCACCCTGGGCATCATCTGTCATTCAATGCTGATAAGCCTGCCAACTTTTGTGACATCACTGGAGACAGTACATACAATCCCACCATCAACATTATCTGCCTTTCAATGCTTGCTTCATTCCATTTGGAATTTTTTTACAGTTAGAGGAAAATTTGGTGGTCAGGAAGCGCTTGGCTTCCAATAGACAGGCTGCAGAAGAGATCACTGGGGAAATGTTTAGTGTGATAGTCAGGGGACCGCTTGTGCATACATGGACATACTGCAGAAGGTTTGTTGGGGGAAAGGTCTCATTTGGTGGTCAGGAAAGTACTTGTACATACATGGACAGATTGCACAAGGGACCACTGGGGAAATGTTTAATTTGGTTGTCAAGGGAGTGATTATGCATACATGGAGAGACTGCAAAAAGGATCTTTAGGGTAAATGTTTCAGGTGGTGATCAGGGAGGTGCATGTGCATACATGGACAAAATGTATAAGAGATCACTGGGGGGTCTCATTTGTTCATCATGTAGTGCTTGTGCATACATGGACATACGCATGCATACATACATACATACATGCAAATATTTCAAGCATGGGTAATATTGTCCTTCTAGCTTGCCAATATACCAAAACAGTTGTTTCCATAATAAGTATTCAGGCTGTTCTTAAAAATATCTAAACTAGTACTTACTTTAATGTAATTTGGTAGTCTGTTCCATGCATCAGCTGCTCTCTCAGAGAACCAATTAGTACACTTCTCATTCCTATAGAATCTTCTACATAGGTTGTATGATGATTCTCTAGTACGTTTTGTTAACCCCAAACATTCCCAGAGGTAGTTGTCACTAAATGCCCTATATACCTGAATAAGTTCTCCTCTTAGATATCTGTAAGAGAGACTGTACAAGTTCAGATATTTTAGTCTTTCATAGTAACTTAAATTTTCACATCCAGAGATAAACCTTGGTATATTTCTGTTGTACTCTTTCCAGTTTACTCATGCTTGTTTTCTTATAGGGTTTCCATATTGTTATTCCATACTCAAGTTTGGGTCTACTGTAACTAACAAACAATAACTTCATTATTTTTGATTTCCTAGACTTTATAACTCTTTTAATGCAACCTACAGTTCTATAACTATCATTAGCCAGTTGGTTGATATGATTAGAAAAACTCATAGCTGAAGCTACCCATATACCCAGGTCCTTAAATGAGTCTACAGTTTCAATCACTGTATTGTTGTTGTGTCTTTCAGCTTTTCCCGGTTAGGGGTTGCCACAGCAGAACTCTGGTCCGCTAATGATTGGCAGTAGATTATTGCATGCCGAGTTGCTGGCCCTGACGCACAACCTTCAACGAAGGTATGCCCATTCAAGCATGTCTCCACACAAAAGATGCTCTAGCTGAGAATCGAACAGGACAACGTCTTACTGTGAGGCGACAATGCTACCGCAGCACCACCACCGCAGTAGTTTCAATCACTGTGTGCTGTATTATATATTCACCTTTCAATTTATGTCTCCCAAATCTAATATGCTTAGTTTTTGATATATTTATCAGAATATTATTCTCCTGAGTCCAAATGGTCAATTTAGTCAAGTTATTTTGCAGACATGCCTTATCTGTATCACATGTAATCAGTTTGCCCAATGTCAGGTCGTCTGCATAGACTGTAGAACACCTCAGATGAAAAAATTAGATCTGTAAGATACAATCTAATCAAGTAAGGGCCTAGGACAGAGCCCTGTGGGACACCCTGACTGTAACCAAGGATTTGCCTGTCCAGTTGCTGTATGATACTTGCCATGTCCCAGTTGTAAGCGATGCAGCTATCCATCTTATCAAGAGTACATCAATACCTAGTTGTACTAATTTATTGATCAGTGTTATGTGTATGATCCTGTCAGATACTGAAGTTAAATCTATAAAGATAACATCACAGCACAATTTTTCATTCATAGCTGTTATTATATTGTTATAGAACATCATATTACAGGTGGTAATAAGTCTGTTTTCAACATATGCATGCTGACATATGGTTTCAAGTCCCAACCTATCCAGTTCTGACAATAACTTATCCAATATTACCTTCTCCATGATTTTTCCACAACATGAAAGTAGACTTAAGGGTCTATACAAGTCTGGGTTTGTCCTACTCCCCCTTTCCCTTAAAAGCAGGTTTAATAAGTGCATGTCTCCAATCTTGAGGAATCTCACCATGACTAATAGATAAAATTATATTTTTTAATTTCTCCAAGTCTTTTGGGTTTCTAATACCATGATGGGAATGGACCCCGTTCCTAAGTCAAAATATGATTAAAGTTCATTAAATTAGAATTGTTTCAATCTTTGATGTTAGTAGTGCTCTTTGCAGCACCTGCAATGTGCCCAGTAATGACTCCTTCTGCAGTTCATATGGAGTTACATGTATTGGTAACATATCTAAATATGATTGTAAACTCTTTTTAATAAGACCCATTGCTCCTACTACTATTAGAACTGTCTGGGTATCTTTCTTCCACATTGCTCTCATTTCTGCCTGCAGATCTTGATATTTTATGACTTTGTGTCTGTCTGTATGCAAGACACTGTATTCACTGGGTGCAGCAATTTCAATGATCAATGCTTGTCTTCTTTTCTTGGACCACTATATCCGGTTTTCTACCATCTGTCTTTTGAACTGTTGGTAATGGATGATCCCATGTGATGTAACTTCTTCATTTTCTATGATGGTTTGTGGTTCATGTTTCCGGTGTTTATCAGTCACTTCAGTACCATAATGTTTGCACAATCCCCAGTGCAATAGTCTTGCCACATTATTATGTCTTTCAGTATACTGTCCTTCTGCCATTAGTATGTTGCAACCAGCAGTGAGGTGTGGAACTGTTTACAATTTGGTTTTACAAAACCTACGTTTGTCTGTTTCTACCACATGCTCAATGGACTTTATAAACCATCATGTATGCAGTCCACTGCCTTGGGCCTCCAATATTAACCTTTCATCTCTTGGTTTTAATTCGCCTTTCCTTAACCATTCCTGTGTTCATTCCTGATCAACATGAGGTTCTTCCAGAAGTTTTCTATACTTGCAACTATATTTATGCTTTTCCCACATTCCTGCCTTCTCATATGATCCTTCATGTTATGTTCTTTCTTTTGTATTTTGGCACATTCAGTTGATGCCTGATTTTTATCTACTTCTGGTTTGATTTCCATTCCTGCTTAATGCCGATATGCTTCTGCTAGATTATGCAGGGAAGTCATCTTAGATTTATTCTCCTCAAGTTTCAAAAATTTCACTACGTTTGGGTTTTGTGAGGTTAGCAGATATGTGTGGAGTCCCACAATTGCAGATCTAACCATATAATATATTTCAAGGAGGCCCATCCCTCCTTCGGAAAGCAGAATATATAATCTTGGTATGCACTGATTTTTATAAATAATTTGGTAAGCATGAAGCATCCTTCTTGTTTTCTTATCTAATATATCCAACACATTTTGGGGCCAGTCAGTCACTCCAAAACTGTAAGTTAGGAAAGGAAGAGCAGATTGGTTTATAACTTGGATTTTGTTCCTAGATGTCAGTGCTGTTTTCAGGATTAATTTAAGTCTTCTGAAGTATTCCTTATTAAGTTTAATTCACATTTGTTCATGTTTTATTGTTGATCCTTCATCAGTTCCCAAATATTTATATACTCCTTCTTGCTCAAGTTCTTATATCACATTCTTGTCCCAAACTGATGTTTTCCTGGCGTTGCAGTTTTCCTGCTTTAAAGGTTGCTTTTGCACATTTATCAAGACCAAATGACATTCTTATACCATATGAAAAAGTTTTGACAACTTGCAGTTGTGCTTTCCGTTCCTCATCTGATGAGCTATACAGTTTTAAATCATCGACAAAGAGAAGGTGAGAAATTGTTTTCTAGGAGCCAGATTATAGCCATGGCCTAAGCTGTTGAGTAAACAAGACAAGACAGAATAGCAACGGTGACAGAGAGTCACCCTGGAATATCCCCCTTTGAATTTTTCTCCCTGGGATAACAATTTGTCCTTTATCACGGCTTAATTGCAAAGTAGTCTGCCACTGTTTCATGGCCACTGTAATGTAATCAATCAGTGTGGGGTGTATCTTATAGATTTTTAAGCACTCTTTTATCCATGATTGAGGGATACTATCAAATGCTTTTTTGTAGTCAGTCCATGCCATACTTAGATTCTTCCCCTTTTTACAGTTCTCCACTATGACTTTAACAACAAATTATCCTTTGTTCCATATGACTTTCATTTACTGCTATAACTGAGTTTTCTTCTAAATGATTATAAACTCTGTTGGCATCAGTTCCAGTGTATAGTTTATATGTCATTGGAAGGCAAGTTATCAGTCTATAATATTTAGGGTAGCTTGCAGGTTCACTTTTAAGTAGGAGCATTGTTTTTTCCTGTTGTTAACCAGGTTGGTGCCTGTTCTGGGTGCACATATAAATAGTTCTTACTCATGGCTAAATCTTCATGCAAAGATGTTAATACTTTTAACCAGAAGTTAGGTTACTGCATCTAGGCCCGGGGTTTTCCAATTAGAGGCTTTTCTTAACTTTGTTTCAATCTCTCTAATTGTTACTTCATCCCATTTCATATCCTGTACCTTTAAACTTCTTATTGTTTATTTTACTTCTTTTATCTATTAATCATCTTTGTTATGTTCCACAGGATCTTCATAGGTACTTCTCCAAAATGTATCTATTTCTTCTTTTTTTTGACGGTCTTTCAATTCCTTTTACCTTATTTCCCATTTCTTTATAAAACCTTTTTGGGTCCTCAATAAATTGCTGATTTGCACTTTTCCTTTGTATTTATCTTTGTATCTTCTAAGTTTTCCCACCTGTGCTGAAATATTTAGTTTGTTATTTGTGATAGTGCATGATAGATCTTGGTCTGTTCTAATACTGCACATTGCTTTTATCACATCTATTTTCCTTAGTATTTTTGTTGATCTATTCCCTCTTCTATAGTCTTCTAACTATGATACTTCTTGTCTTAATTGCTTTATAATTTTTTCTATTCGATATTTCCCTCACTACCCTCTGTTCTTGTGGTAGAACTTTATCAGTTATTAATTTAGCTGCACAGTAATATATCTTGTTTACTTCTATTATATCGCATGGATCTTTATGAATAGTCCTAATTACTGTGTTCATTTGTTTTATCAGACTTCTGACTTTTTGGGTTTTATTAACCTGCAGTCTATTTCTTTCATTGATCTTGATATATCTGTCCCTGTCTATTAAATCAAGCAATTCTTCTCTTAGCTTATTTTCTTCCAAACTGTGGGCACATCCCTTGTTTTCCAATTCCTGCGGGCATTCTATAGAAGATTCTATAACATCTTCCTGTGACACAGTCTCATTAATTTCATCCTGTGTCATCCGTTGCTCTATCATATGGGAACTCACTGGCCTATCTCTCCTCAACATTGACTGCATCACAGTTTCCTGTTCCTTCCCTTGCTGTCTAGCTTCAAGTGAAAGTTTATAATGGTTTCCTGTGGAAGGCTCCAAATTATCTTCAAATGGCACCTGATCAATTGCTTCCTGTTCCACTAGTTTCCCCTTAATTTGGATATCCATTACTCTATCCTGTTCTGGTGCTTTTTGAATTAGATTTTCTACACTAAATCTTTCACTTTGCAGGTACTCCATAACCTCAGTTTCTATTTCTTCAACTTCTAATCTCCTTTTCTACTTTTCCTCTTTGTCTTTTTTTGTATTGTAAAGTTTCCATGTCCGGATTCCTTTGACTGTAGTTCTCTTCAGATATCTTTAGTGCTGCTTTTTTTTTGTATTTGTTAGTTTTGCTTTCTCCTTTGCATAAATATTTCACCATATTAAATCTTGTTTTCTTTCCCATGTCCATATTTCTTCTTCAGATGTTTCCTGATCTTCCTGTTTCTCCCTGCTTTGGGGACTTACTCCATCCTGCTGTGATGTAACCTGTGTTAAGACTTTCTACATCAAATTCTTCACTTCACAGGCACTGCATAACTTCAACTTCTATTTTTTTAACTTCTACCTTACTGATCTTCTTTTCTACGTTCCATCTTTGTGATATTTTTTTATTGTGAAATTTTCCAAATCTGGATGCCTTTGCCTGTATTTCTCTTCAAATATCTTTGGGGTTGCCTTCTTTACATTGATTAATTTGGCTTTCTCCTTTGCATAAATATTGCACCATATCAAATCTCTCTTTCTTTCCCATGCCCATATTTCTTTTTTATACTTTTCAAATATCTCTTGATTTTGTTGTTTATATTTTCGCACTTCCTCAGATGCTTCTTTTTTCCAAGCAGATCAAGATTTCTTGATCTATATACAGATTCTCACAAATCTGTTGTATTAATGAACACACATTTTCATTTGAAGCTTGCGGAAGTATTTCTCTTTCCTCTAATTTCTGTCTTAATCATTTTGTATATCTTGTGTCTGGAAATTATGGGCTTTTTGCATAATAATAACAATACATAATGTCTTTCTTATCCTCAATAATCCACTGTATCGTCCTTATGGCTCTTCTTTAGCCTATCAGTTTTTGTGATTTTTGTGGACTGCAACTTCTTTCTACAACAGGGGGTCCATCCTCCCCCTGGGCCTGGCCTGGCAATATTGTAGGAATGTTTCTGTATTTTGAGGATTCTACACTGTCATCTTTTCCACTTCTGTTCATGATATTTGCTATATAAATACAGTCTATATATCAGTGTTGCCTTGGTGAGATTTTGTGAAAACAGGGTCTGCCTCGTGAAGGTACTCACCAAGACTTGAGGATGAATTCAATTTCAGCACTACTATTCTTCTTTGCTTGCTGACATTTCATCTCTCCATTCGGTACTGTAAGTTCTTGTTGAAGTGTTCTCAGGTCATTGTTGCTAATTCCATCTATTCCCTGCGCTTTGTTTGGATCCAGTTTCACAGTCCTTTTTCAATATAATCTAATTGGATTCCAGTATCTGGGGTTACCTAGATGTCACTAGGACAACTTACCAACCCTTTTGTGGAGCTAAATTTTTTGTATAAGATTTTGTAAATATATCTATATTGTGTCTGAGAGCAAATATTAGAATCTGCACACAGTTTATCAATTTGTGTGTGTTTACTCCTTCCACATCTTATGTATCTATAAAAAGCTTTCCTATTATGCTCAATATCTTTATATAAATTTTCTTCACATTTTTCTTGATCTTGTCTCACACTATGCTTAATCTTTTTGCCCAGTTTGTTTATTTCAGTTTTCAAAGTTGTAGTTCGACCTCATTTCTTATATTTTTTGTCTCTCACCTTAATCAGATTATCTTGTTCTTATGGAAATATATCTGCCTAATGTTATATGCCAAGATCCTGATGTTAAACATTTTTTTTGATTTTTTGCACTCAAACAATTTCTCTTTCAAAACTTTCTACATTCCATCTGCAGTTTTTCCACTGAGCACCTCACTCCAGTTTGTTTTATACAGTGAAGGTTTTGCTTCCATATAATCTGTAATTAACCTTCTGTGAATTGACTTAGATTTCAGTTTGGCAGAATTATCTAGCAACAAATTAATCTTTATAACCTCATGATCACTGCACATCAATGGTGGTAAAACTTGACTTGAAGTTACAGTATTTTTTACTTTTTTGGGAACACAAACAATGACTAGTATGTTCTGTCCCCTGGTAGGTTTTTTACAATCTGAAGCAATTGTTCCTGAATATATGCTGTGAATAATTTCCTTATTAACGTTGTAGAATCAATATTATTCCAGTCTGTTTCTGGTAAATTTAAGTCCCCAGCTAATATTATTCTTCCCTCCTATGTTTCATGGAAGAAATGTATGAATTCCTCTAGGTCATCTGCATTTGACTTTGGTGGTGTATACATATGTTATATGTTCCAGTGTTGTCTTTATTGTCATAGTTACACAGTCTATAGTGTTGTTGTTATCACTGAACATGTAATAATCACAGGTCTCATAGCTATCTTTAATACCTATCATAAAACCTCCACCTGATTTTTTATTAGAATGTCTGTTACAGTAAAAACATTTGTACCCTGACAAAACTGGTTTCCCGTCATTGTTTTTTAACCATGTTTGACAAACAATAACATCATCAATCTTGGGGGATGTAGCAAATTTTCCAATAAAAAACTTTATTATTAATGCTCCTAGAATTAACAACCATCAGAGATGCATCAAATGTTGCTATCTGTGGGCTGTTAAATTTTTGACATGGCAAAAATCCTCCCTTGTGTTTGTCAAATATTGCAAAATATCTGCTGCAAAAATTCTCTTCCCTGATTTTGACAAATGCACACCATCCTGTCTGAACACATGTGCCCAAAACAAGGCTTGGATGCTCTACACATTTCCATTTTTTAAGGCAGGACATTTTTCCATGTAGGTATTTACCCAAAACATCTTTTCATTCACAGTGACCTGACTATCCTTTCTGTAGGAGATTTGTGAAAAATACGTACAAGCAATGCTATCTAAGAAGGCTGTCAGTTCCCTATTAACAGTCATAGAATCCTTGCGGGTGACATCATTTGTACCATCATGAATAAAAACTATACTTCCTTACATTAAGGCATCCCAAGGTTTGTCTCACTTCTATTTTTCTCCTGGCAAGCATAACACTATTTAATGTTTATTTCCATCTCTGCAAATATAAGTATCAGTTCCTCTAATAATTGAATCTCCAATTACAAGAATATCTTTGCTGGCCAGCTCTGAAAAATCTTCAGCTTCTAATACGGTAATATCTGCTCTATCAATTGTTTCAAAGGATAGGTCTTCATCACTATTAGTCTTAATAATCCTACTGATTTAATTGTGTATTAAATTCTCATCCAGCTGGTATTGTAAATCCACAGCTTGAGCCATGTAGTCAACATCTGTCTTTCTCCTCTTTTCTTACAGTAATGTTCTTCAGTCCTTCCACGTTCAGTTTTGATTTATTCATTTTCACCTGCCCCTTGCCTCTTTTTCCTACCTTCTCCACTGGAAAGATGATGCCTTTTTCTGTAGACTGAAGGTTTTCTGATATAAAAATATCATCACTCCCTGTAACCTGTGTGTTACATAACAAAGCAGTGTCCTTTTTACTGCATATTCTATTTCCTTTACAGTCATTAATCAGTTTTTTTTTTCTTCCTAGTTATTTGTTGTGAACGTCTTCCTTTCTTTCTTTTTTGTTTCCTTCTAAACAAACTGGATCCTCAGAGTGGTGAATACTTGCATCCAGAATTCCAGACTGCAGGCGGGATCACTGGTTAAATGTTTCATTTGGTGATCTGGTGAGCATTTCTGCATACCTGGACAGACTGCAGAAGGACTTGTTGAGGGAAATGTTTTATTTTGTGGTCAGGGGAGTGCTTATGCATATCTGGACAGACTGCAGTAAGGATTGCTGGGGGGAATATTTCATTGGATGGTCAGGGGAGTACTTGTGCATGTAAGGATGGACTGCAGAAAGGACTGTTGATGAGAAATGTTTCATTTTGTGGTCAGGCAAGTGCTAGTGCATACCTGGACAAACTGCAGAAGGGATTGTTTGGGGAAATGTTTAATTTTTTGGTCAGAAGAGTGCTTGTACATACATGAACAGACTGCAGAAGGGGCCATTGAGGGAAAATTCTTCATTTTGTTGTTAGGAGAGTGCTTGTGCATACCTGGATGGACTGCAAAAGGGATCATTGGGGAAATGTTTAATATGGTGGTCAATGGAGTGCTTGTGCATACCTGGACAGACTGCAGATGAGATTGTTGGGAAAAATGTTTCATTTGTGTATAGGAAGTACTTGTGCATACATAGACAAACTACAGAAGGGATCTTTGGTGGATAGGTTTCATTTAGTGGTCAGGGGAGTGCTTGCACACACCTGGATAGACTGCAAATGGGATAGTTAAGGGAAATATTCCATTTTGTGGCCAGCTGAGTACTTGTTCATACCTGGACAGACTGCAGAAAGGATTGCTACAGGAAATGTTTGATTTGGTGGTCAGCAGAGTGCTTTTGCATATCTGGATGGACTACGGCGGGGATCACTGAGGGAAATGTTTCATTTTTGTGGTCAGAGGTGTGATTTTATGTACATGGACAGATTGCAGAATGGGTCACTGTGGGAAATATTTCATTTGTTGGTTATGGGAGTGCTTGGGCATATGTGGCTGGACTGCAGAAATGATCATTGAGGGAAATGTTTCATTTAGTAGTCAGTGGAGTGCTTGGCATATATGAACACACTACAGAAGGGATTGCTGTGGGAAAGGTTTAATTTAGTGGTCAGGGGTGTACTTTTGCATACCTTAACAAACTGCTGAAGGGATCATTAGGGGAAATGTTTCATTTTGTGATCAGGGGAGTACTTGTCATACATGGATGTACTGCAGAAGGGATTGCTAGGGGAAATATTTCATTTCTTGGTCAGGGCAATGCTACTGCATACATGGACAGACTGCAGAAGGGATCACTGGGGAGTGCTTTTGCTTACATGGAAAGGATGCATAAGATGTTGTTGTGGGAAATGTTTCAGTTGGTGGTCAGGGGAGTGCTTGTGTGCACCTGGTCAGACTGCAGATGGGATTGCTGGGGAAATGTTTCATTTAGTGGACAGGGGAGTGCTTTGCATACTACCAACAGACTGCAAAACGGATCTTTGGGGGAAATTTTTAATTTTGTGTTCAGGGGAGTGTTTTTTCTTTTTGAGCAGGTAGAGAATCAGGAAATCTTCTCAGATATGATTTATGTATCTTCACAAAAAATTGTCTTCTAGTTTCTTGTGAAATGTTACCTTGTCAGGTATGAGCATTAAGTCTTAGGTACAATTTATCTTTCTTTGGTGGGAAAATATGACTGAATGAGACCCTCAGCTTAATGCAGTTATTTCCTCCAAGTGTAGTCTTCTTCAGTTAGGCTGTGTTGCAAGGATGCAGGGAAAAAGCAAAGTTAAAGAATATCATTGAAATTCTTTCCTTAATTATTATTTTTGTTTAGGCCATCATTTAATCAAAAGGTTGGAAAAAAGGTCTGAAATGGACCTCCGGAATCTAGAACAGTGGTGTACAAACTTTTTGTGGGGAGGGCCACTACACAAATTCTTAATGCATCTGTGGGCCACCTCAAAACATAGTAAGTCATTACAAGTTAACAATAGGTACAGGTGACTGGCATTTTTACTTAAGACAGTAGTCATGAAATTGCCTGTTTTCTACATCAACTTTGCATTTAATTTTATTCTGGCTCGAGTCATGACTTATTACAAACTCTTGCAGAAAGTTACCACTGTTTATAGACTACAAGTTATAAACAAAAAAAAATAGTTACTTACGCATCTAAAATTAGAGGTGTGAGCAACTGCAGTCAATTAGGTAAGTAAGCACGTGCTGGAAAGTTTGCATGATTGGAGTAAGACATTTTTGGTTACTCTCTGGGGGCCGGATGGTGTTGCGTTGAGGGCCGGGTTTGGCCCTGGGGCCGGACGTTGTGCACCACTGGTCTAGAACCTCCATGGCTTCTGGTTGCCTGGCAGCCCCCAGGCCCTCAGTTTAATTCACTTATTTTATTATTATTATTATTTTACTTTTGTTGACTGGGAAAGTCCGAATGGACACGTCCATTTACAGCGGAGGCCCGAGGAGAAAAGCTCCATTTTACATACAGTGCAGTAACATACAAACAATACAGTAGTATACAAAGCAAATATAGAAGGATTAATAAGAATCTACAGTACTATGTGATTATACTTCCTAGGACATTTTTACATAGTAGTTTAGTATTAACTATGGATACATTTCTTAGAAATTCAGTGACTTTATAAAGCTGTAATGCTTTCAAAAGGTAGCATTAAAAATAGAAACTTGATGAGAAGAGTAGTTTTTAGTATCTTTGTCTTTACCCATGGGTGTTACAGGAGCATAGCCATTTGTTAGAAAGATGGGTTATGAGGAGTTTTTTTAAATTGAGTAGTGGAGGTATTGGATGTAAGGGTGGCTGGTAGAGAGTTCCAGAGTTTGGAGATGCAGTAGCTATAGAGATATTTCCCTGCTTCGTTTTTGTAATTGGTGACCTCAAGAAGGTTAAGGGTATTAGATCTCAAAATTATTTTTGTGGTGTAAGGTTATATAAGATGTTGGAGGGCTGGGACATTGTCTGGTTGGTGGTATAGCTTATGTGCTAGTGACAGTTGATTGACTTGCAATAGTTGAGGGAGTTCTAACCAGTTTAGTTTTATTAAGGACTATACAGTGATGTGTTCTATATGTAGATTCAGTGGCAAATCTAGCTATTTTGTTGTAACAGGATTCTAGCCTGTTAAGATCAGATTTACAAAGGTTGGTTAGTACTGGGGAAGGATAGAAAAGGGTGGATAATAGATGTGTCCTGGCTACTGTGATTCTAGATTGTTTAGAGATAAATTGTTTGCTATAATAGATCAGACCTAGTTTTTTATGTACTTTCTTGATGGTTTTGGCAGTATGGATGTCAAATCTAAGGTTATCAATTTCAATGCCTAAAAGTTTGGTGTGGGTAGTTGGGATAATTACAGTTTTGTTGTTAGAGGTGATTGAGAAATTTACAGCTAGATGGGTGGTTTTATGGGAAGAAAAAACTAGTAGTTTAGTTTTATTAGGGTTGAGAATAAGCTGATGGTTAGAGAACCAGGTTTCTTCTAATGAGAAAACATTTTGTGGTTGTGAGAGAAGGAGGTCTGGAGTGGTGGCTGCACATATGATAGTGGTGTCATCAGCATACTGAATAACAGTGGCCCTGGGGGTGGAGGATGGGAGTTGATTGATGAATAGAGTGAAGAGTAATAGACCTGGGATAGACCCTTGAGGTACTCCTAAGGACACTGGTAGTAGGGGTGATAGTTGGTTTTGCCATTTTACCGCCTGATGCCGACCTGAGAGATAGCTCTTAAACCATGAGATGGAGGAGGTACTGAGGTTAAGGGTAGAGAGTAAGTTGAGGAGTCTACTGTGGTTGACCATGTTGAAAGCTTTTGATAAATCTAAAAATATGTCTGAGACAAGTTGTCCTTGATTTCTATGATAATTAATGGTATTGGTGAAAGAAATAAGTGCAGTGGATGTACTTTGGAAGGGTCTGAAGCCGTGCTGTTTTTTGGATAGCAGTTTGCTTTCAAGGAGATAATTCATAAGTTGAGTGTGTATGACCCTCTCTAGGATTTTGGATAAGGGTGGTAAGATAGCAATGGGGTGATAGTTATTGAGTTCAAAGGAGTTGCCTCCTTTGTGTTGCGGTATTATATGGGAAGTTTTCCATAGCTGGGGTATTTTGCACTCTGTAATTGATCTGTTGGGGGGAATAGTGTCAGGATAGGCAATAGCAGTTGCTGCTATTTGGAGGTATTCTGCAGGTATGTTGTCTGCAGCTAGGGTTGTAGGATTGAGCTTTTGGAGGAGTTTTTGGATGATTCTGATAGATACTGGTTGAAAGCTAAAGTGTGAGTCGCTATTTTGTGTTACCATTATGATTGGTGTCTCTGCTGGGGTTGGAAGAGTGGTGTTAATTTGGTTATTAGCTAGGGCCTGGATAGTCTCAGTAAAGTATTTGTTAAGCTGTGTGGGAATATTACTGTGAATGTTACCAATTTTGGGTGTGGGGGTAGAAGCTTTCCCAGTCCGCAATACCAAATTGATTGCAGCCCAGAATTTTTGGGGAGTATTGGCATGTTTTTCTTGCATTTTTTGGTAATAGTTGGTTTTGTCTATTTTGATGAGATTCTTGGCCTTGTTGCGCAGTTCTAAATATTTCTGCTTTACTGTTTGGGTTTTGTTTTTGTGATATTGATCCCATGCTTTGTTCCTTTCTTTAAGAATAATTTTGGTGGGCTTAGTTAACCAGGGGGCATGTGTAGTTTTTATTCTGATGGTTTGGGTAGGGGTCATGGTGGTTAACAATGTTTAGGAAGGTTGAATTAAAGTGTTGCACTGCATCAAGTGATAGTCGTTTTAATGGGGTCCTGTTGCAACTATTTAGGTCATTGTTAAAGGCACTGGGGTTAACGTTCTTTTTGTTCCCGACTTCTTTATGTGTTACTTGACTCATATGTGGAGTTTTGGTTCTTAGTAGATATGTTGGTTGGTGATCACTGAGTAAGTCTGGAAGACATCCAGCTTGGGCTGCCAAGGGAAGGATGGGATGTAAGTATCCAGTCCAGAATGGACTGGTGTTTGGTTATTTTGTCATTTCTAGTAGGGGATGTAATGACTTGGGAAAATCCATGTTGGTTAATAAGGGTGATTGGATTCTGACTAGTACAGCTGAGCCAATATATATTAAATTCACTTAATATGATGATTTCTTGAGGTAGAGAGTTTGAAATCCATTCTAGTAGGTTTTCCATAATTGAAATATTGTTTCCAGAGGGAATGTAGCCTCCTATGATATTAATATATTTTTGGGGGTTCAATTTGAATTTGGTTAGAATGAATTTGGCATTATTTCTATCTGG
The DNA here is from genome assembly GCF_019279795.1 of Protopterus annectens. Taxonomy (NCBI): domain Eukaryota; kingdom Metazoa; phylum Chordata; order Ceratodontiformes; family Protopteridae; genus Protopterus; species Protopterus annectens. The sequence continues at coordinate 1,313,479,621 of NC_056735.1, read as the reverse complement.
GATGGTGATATCAAGTTGTTTGAGGATAAGGGGATTCCTGTACATTATGGCAACACCCCCTCCCCTTTGTTTACTCTGTTCTTAAGGTAGATATTATACACAGGAGCTGAAATGTCTTTATTGTGAATATCAGGGTTTAGCCAAGTCTCAGTCAGAAGGAGAATGTCTGGCTTATACAGAGATAGTAGGGCATCTTAGGTCATGGATCTTATTGAGCATACTTCTCATATTTAGGTTGAGAATGAGAAGAGATGTTTTATGTCTGTGGAGAAGAGAGTAGGTTAGATTAGAATTTGGCATGCTTTTTGAGGTTGGACCTGGGTTGGGGTGTATGTCTCCACAGCTTGTGAGTTTTTTTAGTATAGATTGGCAGGGTTTGGTGAGTTTAATGATTATTTTAGTGTGTATTAGATAGTTGTGGGACTTACTAGTTGATGGAAGCAGTTTATGATGGTGATTATTGGTGGGGGAAGGTTGGAAGAGGTGTGGAGTACACAGAATATTTAGTGGGGCTAAATAACTGTTTAGGGATAAGGTCTGTTTGTGAGAGGAACTGGTGAGATGTAGATGAAGATGGGCATGATTAGCGGGTTAAGGCTGAGAGGAAGAGTATGATAGTTATGGTGAATACATAGGTAAGAAGTCTTAGAATGGGTTTCCCTGTTGATGGGATCATGTTTAATTAAATAAGAGGGAGTTGGTAAATTGATTTGATACTAGGTGAGGTTATCAGTAGGTCTTTTAAGAGGTAGTTTGAGCAGTGGAGATTGATAAGTGAAAGGGGTGGTGAGAGGTGGCTTAAGGTAATTGTAAGGAGTGGTCTATGGGTATAAATCAAATTGAAATGGGGGTGGGTGGAAATGGGGGTAGGGTAGAGGAGTGGAGTGAGCCTACAGGGTGAACAGAGTAGGAAGAACCATGTACACCTTTCAAGAAAGAAGCTTCAAGCAGGAAGCTCTAGAAACAGTCAAACTGGGGTTTCCCAGGTCTAACTGTCTTAGAAAGTTAAACCAACTGTCTTCAGATTAGCTTTTTAGTATTCCTATGTGGGAGTTATTGTGATATGCTGGAGAGACTAGCAGCTGCAGTTTCCAGTAGAAAGATTGGCAATAGTGAGAATTGAACAGCTTAGTAGGGGTAGAATTGACAACCCATGGGATATACAATTAATCAAAAACAGGAGGCAGGCTGTAACTATATAATGGAGTTTTATATGTATAAACATACATTAGTTACAGAAACAGTCAAGGAGCACAAGTTTCAAGGTCTTTGCTTGGGAAGTACACTAAGGATACCCACTTGTTGTTGTAGGTCCTCTGCAGATATCCTAAAACATGGCTATTTGACCTAATAGTTGTAGAAACAATCCAGGAGCACAGCATTCATTTTTGCTTGGGAAGTACACTCAGGGTAGCAACCAGTTGCTGTGGGTCCACTGCAGTTTTCCTCAATTAGGGCTGTTTAACCTATTTGTTTCAGAAACAGTTAAGCAGCACAGTTTCAGGGTCTTTGCTTGGAAAGTACACACAGGGTGCCTGCTAGTTGCTGTGGGTCCTCTGCAGTTTTCCTCAATCAGGGCTGTTTCACCTCAACAGTGATGGATGACTCACAGTGGTAGTACCCACTGGGTAGCTTCTTTTTTAGCATTGAGCAAAAATCAGTTTGGTTCACAGCCTCTTCTCCAAACCACTGAGTCACAAAATTCTGATACAATTTGGGATCCAGCTTCCCTTTGCCCTTCAGCAGCCCAAAGTACTGTAACTAGATGCCCACAAGTCTGTCTAACCAGACTGAGAACTGTTGTGCTGAAAAGATGCAGAGAAAAGCAAAGTTGAAAAGCAATGCTCTAAATTTCTTTCCTTTATCGAGATTATTGTTCAAACTATCAGAGGATAAAACGTGTTTGTTAAAAAAAAAAAACACTGAAAAGCACCTCAGAACATCTATGAACCCATGACTTCTGGAGGCCTAACAACTCCCAGACCTTTGGCTTAATGCAGTGATTTCCTCTACAATTCTCAGAGTACAATCTTGCCTTCTTGCCTAGTTAGGATGAGTTGAATGAAATAATGCAAAGAAAAACTGAAGAATAAGACAGATTGCAAGAAAAGGAAGGAGAAAGTAATCTGGATCATGTGAATAGGCTAGGATGGGGGCAGAACACCAGGTGATTTACATTAGAGGATAGTGACACAGGGGAGAAATATGCAGCTCTTTGCATAGTATGCCAGTTCACCCAAGGCTGGTTCTGGCCACTGTGTACTATGCATGGATTAACCAGTCTTGTCTATTACTCTGTTTCAGTTTATTTGAAAGTCTGCAACCACAATCTTTGCTGCATCCTTTTCCATTTTCCACTTTTCTACTTTGTGTTCCATTGTAGTTGAAAGCTGTAATATCAGCTGCAAAAATATGTATTAATTTCTCTAGACCACTTGCAGCAAGATCCAGTCATTAGACATGTGTAGGGGGAGTGCTAACTTTTCAAACTTCTTTTTGTCTGTTGTGGTCATGCCATAGTGCCACCAACCTTTTGTCAATTCCACAAGACTACAAAACCCTCCCAGCTTCTTACCAAGTTGGCTGACTAGTTGTATGGGAGTAGCTGATGTAGATGTAGGACAGCAAGGGATAGGGCTTGCTACTGTGCATCCCAGGGGTTACTACACCTCAGTATTACTTAATGAGTGTTGTACCAATAGAATTACACATAGGCTGACATTTAATGATTTTGCTATGCCAGTTATTCCCCATGTGGAATACTGTCAAAAGCCTTAGCAATATCAAGATCAGCAAGATGTACTGTCAGCCCTTCATCGGGAGCTGCTGTTGTAGCTTCAAAGCCTACCATAAGACTGAAAATGCAAGCTCTATCCTTTAGAAACCCATACTTCTAGATACATAGTAGAAGTAGATCTCCTGTGTCATTCCGAGTAAATCTCATTATGAAGTTTTCTGTGATTTTATGTAGAATACTTGCCATGTTGATACTTCTGAAACTGAGTCTGTTGTATCCTCTCCCTGTGTAGATAACTAACACTACACCATAGTTGCATGAATCACAGACTTCCCACTGTTAATTACACTTTATACAGACAGGATATAAGTTAAAGAAAGAGTAAAACCTTACATAAATAGTATGAAATGGTATTGCAGGACAGTCGTGATATTTCCTATTACTAAAGGCTAAACTAGATTCATTTTAGTATAAAAGATGGAAAACAAGAAACTATAAAACTTATATGTAGGAGTGAAAAGAGTAGTAGCAGGGCAGTCCTGGTGCACAGATATGCATGGATTACAGTATATTGTGTAGTGTATAGTGTCTGAGAATTGCAAGTTGGAATATATTGCTGTGATTGTTTCTTTGGCTTTCGACACAACTTCAGTGGGATACACAGTAGATGGCTATCTTTTGGGAAAGATATGGAGGCAGGGGATGCTTGAAAATAAATGGCAATTATGTGGTCTGGCTATCCTATGTGCAGTGTATATGTCTGCAAACAATAATTTAAAATTCATCACTGAGGCCATTATACCATTCACTTTCTTCACAGCTGCACAACAAAATGTACATAGAAAGTGGCTGTTTTGCTTTGAAGGGACAATTTGTGTGTCAGGGCAAAAGTCAATTATGTAACTCACTCAAAACAATTACAAATATGGCTAGTTTGCTAGTTCGGGAAGAAAAAGAAGTTCATAAGCTTCAAAAGACCAAGAGACTGAAACAAGTTACTGTGTCCACTGTTTCATTTGCTTTCTTCAGAATTAAACATCAGAGGTGTATACTGAAGGAGGGTATCTTTTTCTGTTATTGATGAAAAGGCATGCCATACATGAAAACACAGGGTCATTTCAAGATCAATGTCCAATAACAAATGAAATGGCTTGTTCTATGTTTCAAATAGCAGCAAGCTGTGGCATTTACTTTTTTCATTTGTGTCGAATGATACCTCATGCATGTACAGAATGTGGGTATCATTTTGGGGGCATATAATCTATGAAAGCAAAGGATAATTATGTGACAATTCTTGAATGATTATTGATATAGTTTGTAGGAGACAGTATCTTTCAATGAAAACATGCCCTTTATAATTTAAGTTACTACTTCACAGTTAAAAACATAGTGTAACCTTGCCAACAGGACACATTCCAGTTGTTTAGTATGTGAGTATTTTGGCTACTCTACAGTTGACAGATGTGTGATTCCCAGTAGCAGTTTTCTGAGGCTTAAGACACTGAGGATCACATCATCAAACACTGACTTCATAGCAAATCATTGTTGGTGAAACATATCTGTTTGAGCTGGCAGTGATGCCCTATAGGGGAAGATTTCTCCCTTTTGTGAGTTGGTATGACAGTGGATTTGGTATGTACAAGTTCAAGGGTGTGTGGAGGGGTTGCCCCCTCATTAGAAGTCTGGCACCCCTGCAAAAAGCACATTTTAGTGCTCTTAGAATTAGATTTCAGTAATTCTGCTTAACAAGGCTTTGGAGTTTGATGACCAGTAGTGGAAGTATATGTTTTGTATCCACGTTTTTTATTAAAAGTGAGTTTGTTTTTTCTTGTAAATTACCTTCCAGGAACTGATATGTGGCTTCTGATGTTCAGCTGCTAAAGCCAGCATTTCAGGGGGCTTTTGTGGCTAGCATTATGCCTGGTTTCCATCTAGAGGCCAGTTAACCACTGCACAAAAGACCAGGTAAAACTAAACTTCATAATATAGGTATACTAAGTTATCATTATGTAAGATGTAAAAATCATCTATATTTCATTTTAATTTTTTGGTAATTTATCACATGATGTGCCTACAGTGTCATGCTTTCTAGTGCAGAAGCTGTCAGGTCATATTCAAAAGTGTGCTGCACTGGAAGCTCTGGGGTTAGAGCTATATTCTTAGATATGTTTTATAGCTGAATGTCCTGTTAATTCTACTCAAAAGTTTCATAATGAAATCTTAAATGGGAAACAGAGATACAGCAATTTCAAAGCGAGTAAAGACACCAAATAAACTAAAAAATGAAGTAAACCACAAAAGGCAAAAAGGCAGTAGGTACAGGCAAAAAACAGAAACACAGGATGAATAAATAAATGTAATATATGAGCGCTTTCATTTAGTACAATTACCAAACTTCATCAGACATAAAACAACATTTCCTTTCCTATTTTATATCCACATTCACAGGAAATTGAAGGTTCAGCAGCCAGTCAAAAGAAACTCATTAAATTAAATAACCAAGTTTAATTTTTTATTTATTTTATTTTACATTTGTTGACCGGGTTGGTCCGACTGAGCTAAGGAGCCTTTTTTTAGCGGAGGCCCGGGGAGAAAAGCTCCAACAGTATATGCAACAATCTTTTAAGCAGAAAAATAAGAATAATCTATAATGTATACAATAAGAAATTAGTGAAAACATCAGTAATAAAGAACTATAGCAATAATTAGTAGAAACCATACAGTACATATTAACATCACAAATAATTAAAACAATAAAATCACTCATCGTATTTAAATCTAAGATTCACATCAGAGAGCTGAGTAGTGCTGTGGTAGGGAGTCAATAGGTTATAGACAGGGCAGTGGGTGGCTTTTCTGGTAGAGCATTGCTTATGGGGGACGAATACAGTGGCAAGTCCATTGACTTTGCAGGTATTCTCTTTTCTTTAGTTGCTTATTAGACCTAATTTAAAGTAGGAGACTGTTTTAAGCTTTGGTGGGGTTATAGCTGTATAGATTACGTCCAAACTTAGTTTTTGGTTTGTGAGTTAATAGAAAGTCTTGATTGGAGCTCAGGACAGGTTTGGCAGGTGAGTAGTGGGAGATTAGAGTTGAAAGAGCAGGGCAGTAGGAAGGTTGGTAGAGGATGCAATAAATGATCTGGAGCTGGTATAGTAGGAGGTGGTGAGGTAGTTTGAGCTAGTTAAGCTGTTTCAGTGAGAGGCAATGATGGGACTTATAGGTTTGCTGAGTGGTAAATCTAGCTATCTTACTGTAGGTTGATTCGAGTTTGGCAAGGAGATTTGAGTTAAGATTAGTAAAGACTTGAGATCTATACAGTAGACAGGGTTTAAGATAAGCATGAGAGAGAGTTACCATAGTTTCTGTGGTGAGAATTTTTTTGTTGTGATATAGATAGGAGTCCTAGTTTCTGATGAGTTTTCCTGATACAGTTGTTAATATGTAAGCCAAATTTAAGCTGATCATCAATAATGGCTCCTAATAGCTTTGCATTGGAGCCAGCCTCAATTAAGTTGTTTACAGACTGTATTGAGAAGGTGGCTTTGATGTGGTTATAGACTATTGGTAGGAAAAGTAGTATTTTTTTTTTTGGGATTAAGGATTAGTTGGTTTTCAGAGAGCCAGTTTTCAACTGAGTTGAAGGTAGTTTGGGTGGCAGAGCTGAGTTCAGAGGGTGAGTCAGCAATAGTGATGACTGTAGAGTCATCAGCATATTGGACAAGAGTTGAGAGAGGCCATGAGGAGTTGAGAGACCTGGTAAAGATATTAAAAAGTAGTGGCCCAAGGATGGATCCTTGTGGGACAACCATTTTAACTGGAAAAGGAGGGGAGTGAGCAGAGAGCCATTTCACTGCTTGAAATTGGTCAGAAAGGTAGCTGGCAAACCATGCAGTAGTACCAGTGGAAAAGTTAAGATTAGTTAGTTTGTGCAGTAGAAGAGGATGGGAGATAATGCCAAAAACCTTTGAGAGGTCTAAAAATAGGTAGGAGATAAGTTTCTTGTCTTCTCTGGCTAGGGAAACAGAATTAAGGAAGGATAGCAGGGTGGTGGTAGTACAATGTTTATGTCTAAATCTGTGTTGAGTTGGTGTAAGCAGGTTTTCTTGAATTAAATAGTGCATGATCTATTTATGAATACATTTTTTGAGAATTTTGGAGAGCGGTGACAGAAAAGCGTAAGGTCTGAAATTGGTAATGTCAGTGGAGTTACCTCATTTATGTATGGGTAAGGTATAGAAGTGTTTCCAGATGGATAGGACTTTATACTCAGAGATATAGTGGTTTATTAGGATAGAGACAGGAAGGGAGAGAGAGTCAGTGGCTATTTGAAGAAAATTGAGAGGGGATGTTGTCTACAGATATTGAACGTGGTTTTAATTTGGAGAGCAAGGATTTGATGTAGCTGGTAGGTACAGGTTTAAGTGTTAAATTATTTGTAGTCAAGTTCTGTGGGGATTCTGTGTCATTAGAAATATTGCTTTGAATGGATCAGTTGGAGTTTGGGTTAAGTAGTTTGGATATGGAGTCAATGAAATAGGTGTTTACGGTAGAGGCGGTTTCTTCTGGAGTTTTATCTGGATATGGATTAGGGGAGCTTGGAGTACCAGGATGTAATATTTCGTTTATTGAGTTCCAGAATTTTTTTGGATTAGATGTCATAGCTGAGGGGGGACTGTAGTAGAAATCTCTTTTGTCTTTGTTAATGTGTTTTTTAGTCTGATTTCTCAGTTGTTTAAATTTCAGCATGTCTACTGGGAGCTATGTTTTTGTCCATGTTTTCCAAGCTTTGTCTCTGTTCTTTATTAGGGAATGGGTGGAATTGGATAGCCAAGGTAAAGTATGGGACTTTACTTGTACAGTTCGAAGAGTGCCTAGTGAGTTGTGAATATTAAGGAGGGTAGTGTGTTAAAAAACTGGACTGCATTGTCTAGGGGAAGTTGATGGAGCTAATTCCAGTTTATTTCAGAGAGGAGGGTTTTGAAGGTTTCTGGGTGGAAGTTAGTTAACTTTTTACAAGTTATGTACCTGTGTGGTTTGGTGTGGTGAGGTGAGTATCTAAGTACTTTTATAGTGGAGTGATTACTAAGGGAGTTGGATAGAGTTTTGGGGCTGTGGTATTTAGAGGGATTGGAGTATCCAGTCTATAAGAGTGCTAGTAGTTTGTGAGTTGTTAGTTTGTGTGGGGTCACAGATAAGTTGTGTAAAGCCAAATGTATGTGCTGTGGAGAATGTGGAGAACAGAGGGTTAACCAGTTAATGTTAACGTCACCCAATATGATGGTTTCATTGGGAATGTGTTGAGAGAAGTATGAGAGTATGTTTTCCAGAAGGGAAATGTTATCCCCTGGTGGAATGTAGATGGTTACTATAGTGATGGTGGTAGAATTATTAAGTTTGAGCTTGGTAGTCAGTATTTCAGCTGGGGGGAAAGTGGAGTAGGCTTCATGAGATTGGTAGGGGTTAGGAGTTTCTCATTCTCAACCCTAACAAAACCACATTACTCTAGTTCACCTCTAATAAAACAAAATCTACTCCCTCAACTTTCTCCATCACATCCAGAAACGGCACTATCATTTCACCATCAACCCATGCTAAACTCCTAGGGTTGGAAATTGATAATAACCTCTCTTTTGATATTCATATAGCCAAAACAATCCAGAAAGTTCATAAGAAAATGGGGACACTCTACAGACACAAAAACATTCTGACAGATAAAGCAAGAATCACCCTAGCTCAGACCTACCTTTTATCAACACTTATGTATGCAGCGGCAATCCTAACCAAATTAGAAAAACAGATCTAGACAAGCTAGAATCATGTTATAATAAAATTGTCAAATTTGTCACCAACTTGCTCTTTAGAACCCATCACTGCCAGGCACTAAAAGAAACTCAATGGCTAGAGTTTCCTCACTTACTCACCTACCAACAACCTGTGCTTTTAACATCATAAACTACCCAGAGAAAACTCCAGCACTAAAACAGCTGTTAACACTTTATTCTACCAGTCGCCCTCTTCGGTCTTCGTATAAACCTCTCCTCAGTATTACAACTGCCAACAATACTGCTGGCAAAGCCCTATACTCCCATACCATAGCCATAAAATGCAATAACCTCCCCACTAATATAACCTCTACTACAACAAACACACAATTTATAAAACTACTCAAAGCACATGTCAGGAAAACCTGGAGCTGCCCATGTATGACATGACAGTGTCATCTGACTTCTCCTTTCTCTTTACAACTCAAACGCTAGGCTCTCACTTTCTCATAGATCTGACTTTCCTCCTTACAGTTTGGATGCTCAGGTTATATTATTTAGCTCAGGTTATAATATTTTGCTCAGGTTATATTATTTCGCTCAGGTTATATTATTTTGCTCAGGTTATATTATTTTCCTTCTCTGTTCCTTAATAGAAGCAAATGTAAAACGTTAATTGTATGTAACTGTTATTTAAAGATTAGCATTTTCTCTGTCAGGTCAGTTGTACTTTATATGTAACATTTTATCAAAGTATCGGTTCTTTACCAATCACAGTTGAACCATTGTAAACAATATTTGTATGTGTGTACTTACAATTAACCTGTTTTTTATGTCTGTATTACCTGTGTCATAAGTACTTTACTATATGTTAATTGTGGAGGTTTTCTCCCCGGGCATCCACTAAAAATGGACCTGGTCCAGATGGATTTTCCCAGTTAACAAATGTAAAATAAATACTACAGCTACTCCCCCCTTTAGTATTTTGATGATCTAAGTGAAGTATATTATAGCCAGGGGGAGGAAATCCCTGTCTGGATGTTCAGCTTTAAGCCAGGTTTCTGTTAGAGCAATGACATCAGGGGTGTGGTGGGAGATCCAGGCATGGATTTCACTAACTTTATTTAGAATGCTTCTTGTATTTATTGAGTAGAAGGAGATGCGTTTGTTACAAGGTGAAGAGTTACTTAGATGTGGGATAGCAGTATTATTGGTAGAGATGGGATTGTTGGGGCCATGATTTGGGTGGATGTCTCCCGTCTGAAATATGAATTTGGGTTGGTAATGGAGTATGTGTGTGTGAGAACTGTATGTATAGTACTTTATTTTGTTTTTGGATAGATATGTGTTGGCAGGAGGAATTTTAATTTTGGGTGTAGGAGTGTTAATAGGAAGGATGGAAAGGAGGACTGGGAAGGAATGAGATGGGGGTAAGGAGTTGGTAGTATAGGGATTCGTAGGCACATTGTAGGTGGGTGATACTTGGGTGTTAGGAGAGGTGATATAGTGAAAGAAGAAGAGTGGGAATAGCATTAAGTAAGAGGGAGTTTAGAGTGGGATGTTGGCATGATAGACGAGTATGTAGGTATCAAATGAGTAGAAAATGTGAAGGTTTGAGGTTGGTCTATGTGTCGCTATGTTAAGTGTGTGTAAAATTAGTTGCAGCTACTAGAAGAAGGAAATAATTGAAAGAATGGAAGGCAAGAGGTGTGTAATTAGAGATATAAGGCAGGTAAATATTAGTAGTGGTGTATGTATTGCCTGATGGGTTAAGGTGGGTGGAAAAGAGGTGGGAGGAGCAGGAGGTTAGGTATAAAGGAAATTATATAGGGGGTGGGTAGGAGGGGACCGAGCCCGAGTGCAGCAAGGGTGAACAGAGTGGGGCTACACCTGAGGCACGAGGTGGCAGAAACAAAAAACAATCAGCAAAGCTGTAAGTATGCTGCAGAATATAGACTTATATATTAGACTGTTTTCAAAACCTTAGCTATAAAATTCTTTAAGATTAGGTCAATTAGAAGAGTGGGCAATAAAGGTTTCAATTGTTAAGCAAAAGAGAAAAGTGTATAGTGCAGGTCAGCAGGGCTGAAGAAATACCTGTTTAGTTATTTGGAAGGCTAGAAGCTTGGGGTGTGGGGCTGGCGTTCTTGGTAATGTGCTCACACTCAGTTTGTTATTACAGAGCACAGCAGGCTGCTAAAGATAATATAAATTACTTAATAGTTGTTGAGAAAGGAGTACTGCATACTTTAGTTCAAAAACTGAGTATTGGTTGGCCAGTGGTGATCAGGTTCTAGTGGGCCGCAGCGAGGGCCATCTTGGTTAGGCTTAGAATTGAACAGAAAGGTTTGGTTCAAAAACTGAGTATTGGTTGGCCAGTGGTGATCAGGTTCTACTGCAATCTCATTCACTTGTTAAACTCCACATATCAAAAGATAATAATATAATAATGCAGTAGAATAATACAATAAAATCAATACAATAACATTAATAATGAAAAGTAAAAATAAAAAACTACCTATCAAAAGTTTTTAATTTCAAAATACTAGTAATACAAATCATATCATTCAGGCCTGGTGGGGAGGTGGCATTCAAAAATATCTGCTACCATGTTTCCTTTTATTCCAAATACAACTTCCAAGGCCCACCCTGGGAATCCCTGTTCACTTGATATAAAACTGCAAACTTAAAAGAATAACCAGGAAATAGACTAAGATGTCTAAATAATGCATTAGTTTCTTTTCTCCGAGAAATATCATAATGATATTCATAAATTCTTTGAGTGAATTTTATGTTGGGTCTTACCCACATAGAAGGCAGGGCATTGTGTACAAATAGCAATAAACACCACTGCTTGTGAATAACAGCTAAATTTACCCGTCATGTCAATAGTTTTATTCCTAACACTGAGGTTAGATCCACTAAATACATATCTACATTGATGGCATATCCCGCATGGAGTCATCCTTCCATGACTTACTTTAAATTTCAAAGCGAGGCCAAAGTGTCTTTAGAAATTTGTTCCTTTACTGACGCAGTCTGACATTTTTAATTATACTAAGGATTCATTCAGGATACTTTTGCCAAATATTATGCTGAGCATACAGACTATAATAATGTCCAGAAGTGCTTCCTTATTGAGTTTTCATTACATCAGAAGTGAAAATCCCCGACAGCTCACTTGAAATGGCACTGCCATCCTTACTAACCTGCAGGCATAAAAACAAAAAAATGAAACAATGGTATAACAAAGTGCCACTGTATTACACTAAAACACCTAAATAGCTTAGAACTACCCCATCAACTAACATACACACAGTTTCTTGCCACCTATAAAATTATCAAGCATCCACCTGCTTGTCCAGCACTAAATAACATTCTGTACAACTATGTTTCCAGTCAGTCATTATGATCCATTGTCCGAAAACTCATGTCTGTCCACAAACCTATCAGATCTTTTGGGCATTGCCCATACTTGTACTGTACCATGTTGTGAAGGCCTTGCAACTCCTTACCTGTATCCATCAGGTCAATACTCTCCCTCCCATCCTTCAAAACCATTCTGAAAGACTTCCTAGCTAAAAACTGTCTCTGTTCCTGCTCATCACCAGGATATATTATATCTCTAAATGTGAACAAGTACCCATTCATACTTTACACCTCCTTACTCTCCCTTCTTCGCTCACTTCCTTATGTCTATCAATTTCTCTTCTCTGGCTTTCTCTCTAAATATACCATAACCCTGCCTTTCTCTGACTTCATTTTGCAATTCCTTGGCTTTAATTTCCCTGTACACTGGCTAAAATTTCTTTAAATATTACATTGTCATATAACTTGTATCTATTTTTAACAAATGTTTTCATATAATATCTAATTTGGTATAATTATTTAAACTGTAGATGTTTTTGTATTATTTTTGAAGATTGTAAAATTATTGTTTTTTAAATATTTTCTAATACTTGGTGCTTTTCTCCCCTGGCCTCCACTGAAAATGGGCTCCTACCCAGTCGGACCTTTCCAGTACTCAAATATCAATAAATTGTATATACATACATATATCTATCTATCTATCTATATATATATATATATATATATATATATATATATATATATATATAATCACACACACACACACACACACACACACACACACACACACACACACACACACACACACACACACACACACATATTGGAGAGAATCAGTATTTATCACAGATGTCATCACCTCACAACAGATTTCTCAGGACACTATATTTGAAATCCTGATGTCCAAATCACTATAAACAAGACTAGTTACCACTTTCTGGCTATCTATAGAACATCCTGTATATCCCTTCTGCTCATGATAGCTATCATAACAAACTAGCTGAAATCCTCATTATTCCCAATGCATTCTTAATGGGGAACTTCAACTATCCAGCCATAGTTCACGTCCAACACTTCCTTGACATTATAAATGTTAAATCACTTTTAGAAATTGTTAGCCATCCTAGTAGGAGCCCCATTATCCTTGATGAAGTCTTCACAAATATGACCACTTCTTGCACAACTCCATATGCATCACCCTGCTTTGTTAAATCAGACCATAACTTAGGGAAATTTTCTTTTAAAGCTGTTGGTACTTCATCTGTAAATTCCTTTATGTTTAGGGATTTCTCAAACATAAACCTTTAGTTACTCAATGAGCTAAATAAATTCTGCTGTATTCATCCTCAGATGGATTACTAAAGCAGCTGCCAATGCCTCTGACTTCTATACCCACTGACATAGTTGTATTAATGAGGCCACAACAAATGTAATGAGAAATTAAAAAAAAAACACAAACTCCTGTGTTGGGGGTACCAGTATAAAAATATATAACAAGAGAAATTAATTGCTTACTGATTATAATATATCTCATTCTCCCTAACTTATAAACATTTTTTAAGCAAACTAGTAAAAAATCTTAAGGGAAAAATTAGGAAACTCAGAACTAAGTTTTAGCTTAAAGCAGCCACTAAAGCCAAAAATAACTGCAAATATTTCTTTAGCTATATCAGGAAGCTAAGAACTAATATCCAACAATGTTCAGAGCTCATCCACAATAATACTGCACACTTTAAACCAAAAGAACTAGTTAAAATTCTAGTCAGCATATTTAGTGCAAATTTTAGTCCACCTATGGTTATAACTATTCCACAGATTCCACAGTTAGAGCCCCCCCCCCCTTTAATTATTGTGGAACAGGTTCTTGTAGCATTCTGAAAAGCTTCCACATCCATGCAGCCTGGTGATATCAGACTGCTTGATTATGTGTGCCAAATGGATTCCTATTACAAGAACGAAAGTTCACTACTTCAAACTTGTAATAGGAAGCCTCACTTCTGTGAAAGTTCACTTTAACGAAGGTGAACTTTTGCGTAAGTGCACTTCACCGAAAACACTGCAGCACAGTGGAGGACATAAAAAACAAGCTATGTCCTCCACTATGGTGCGATAGTCACGGACCTTAGGGTTAGGGCACAGGTTAGGGTAAGGGGATAGTTAGTAAAGCTATCCCCTTACCCTAACCCATGCCCTAACCCTAAGGTTTGTGACAATCGCACCATAGTGGAGGACATTGCTATGTCCTTCACTGCACTGCAGTCATCACGGACCTTAGGGTTAGGGCACGGGTCATGGTAAGGGGATAGCCCGTTAATATGACCCATGCCCTATCCCTAAGGTCCGTGAGTACTGCATGGAAGTTCAGTACAACACCTGTTCATTGTAAGTGCACTTTCGATTAAGTGTACTTTTGCTGCAGTGAGCATTCCATGCACTATTTTGAATTAGTGAAAATTCGATCTAGTGTATGGAACCCGTGCCAAATATGGCCTAACTCAACCCCTGCTTAACATCTTTAACCTAAGATTCTCAAATGGTTCCATTCCTGAAACCTAGAAAATAGGCATCGTGATGCCATTACGCAAGGGTGGCCTAACCATGGACCCAAGTAATTATAGACATACCTCTGAGTTTCAGAATCCTTTAATGTAAAGCTATGGATTATATTATCTGAGAAATCATTAATCTAGACCTTAAAAGTTTCTTAACACTGAACCCTCACCTATTCAGCTCTTACAAAGGAAGGTCCTGCCTCTTTAACCTTTTTAATTTATTTGAAAAAGTAACTGAAACAACAGATAGCAGTTATACAGTGTATACAGCATATCTGGACCTGGCCAAGGCCTTTTACACTATTCACCAAATGAAAAGGATAACCAACAGCTAGCAGCTAGTACTAGATAGTAATCCCACGGAGAAGTTCTACTTTTAACGTAAAACAAGTTTATTATATAAACTTTCACGTTTTCGTCACATTTAGTAAGGTAGCTTCTTCAGAAACACAAGCAAACAGTGGCTACACAGTAACCGCTACATTTAAACATTGTTGCATCAAGTCATGTGACAAACACTTACATAAACTTAAAGGTAAAGTGTACAAGTAATAATCAAAGAATAAAAACAATCCTAATGTTTATTATAATAAGATGTTCAACTATTTAACAGTTATTAAAACTTCAATACCACCAACTCTCAGCTATAAAATCCTAAAACTTGTACCTAAAATTGTTACCCATCCACTCGGCAGGATTTCTCTTGAAGAGGGCCAGCGAGGTGCTCTGCTTGACATGAATGGGAAGCTTATTCCAGAGTATGGGCAGACTTTGGGAGATGAACCTGTCCTGCCAGCATGTTCTGTTAATTGTGGTAATGAAGTTGTGATCTCGAGAGCTTGTGGTGTGGGGGGTGGGGATTGGGATTTCTTTAGGTGTAGCATTTCAAGTAGGGCCAGGTCGGACATGGCTTTGTAAGTCAAGAAGAGATCACCTCTAAGTAGATGATAAGAGACTGAGAACAGCTGAAGTTTCTTGAGTCTGTCCATGTAGGACATGTGTTTAAGGCCTAGGTTCCTTTTAGTGAGGTACTTTTGTGGCCTCTCCAGCTGTTGTAGGTGTCTGGTCAGGTAGATGCCAAATGGGGCATTATATTCGATGACTGGTCTAATGAGGGATGAGTAGAGAGGGATGATGACCTCTTTCTTCCTGGATGCAAAACCTTTGGTTATAAGATGTGCCATTTAGAAGGACTTTCTGACCACAGTGGCAATGTGGTGGCCGAAAGTGAGGTGGCTGTTGACCTGGGTGCCCAGATCTGTTATGGCCCCTTCAGTGTTCAGTGGACTGCCATCAATGTGGTAATTTGTGGGAACTGAGTTTTTTCCAAAGGGGATGATAACACATTTCTTGGCATTATGGTTAAGGCCATGGTTCAGACACCAGTCAATGGTCTCAGAGAGGCCCTTTGGTAGGATGTCTGCATCACCTGGGGAGTTGATGATGACTCCTAGCTTGCAGTCATCAGCACACATGGTCAGCCAGAGTCCTTCTGTGTTGGCCTGGACTTCTGAGAAGTAGATGCCAAATAGGAGAGGGCCCAGGACCAAGCCCTGTGGGACTCCACTCATGACTGGTCAACAGTCTGACTTGGAATCTTTAACTTTCACTCTGTGGGTCCTGTCTGTGAGCCAGTTTGCAACCCACCTAGTGATGTACGGATTGATGCCTAGTTTGGTGAGTTTATCAATGATACCTGAGTGGACAATTGTATCAAAGGCCTTGGCCAGGTCGAGGTAGGCTGTATGCACTGCCTTACCCTCATCCACAGCCTTGGTGACTGTCTCAAAGAAGTCAAACAGGTTCAGCAGGCAGGATCTTCCCTTGACAAAGCCAAACTGTGTGGGGTCAAGAGTTTGGAGATTGCCTATATCTTTGTTAAGCAGGTCCATGATGATGTGCTCCGTAGTATTGTATACCAGACTCATTTGGCTAATGGGGCGATAGTTCCCAGGGTCTGTAGTTGCTCCCCATTTATGGAGCAGGATGACTATAGCAGTGCCCCATTCATTAGGGACATAGCCTGAGGTAAGGCTGCAATTGAACAGAGTACACAGATGTGGTGCCAGTTTGTTTTGTAGCTCATGTGGGATGCAGCCAGGGATATTATCAGGTCCCTTTGATGCTGTAGTGTTGGCTTTGGACAATGCTGATTTTACCTGTGCTGCAGAAATGGTGGGTACCAGGATTTCTTCTGGTATTGTGATAAGGCCCTTGGGGGGGGTAAAGTTGGCACTGAATCTGTTGGCCAGTATGTTGGCTATATCTGTTGGCTCAGTATAGGAGGTGACATTGTGCAATAACTCAGATAAAATCTGGGTATTGCCTTGGAGGTTTTTGATATAGCTATAGAAGGCTTTGTGGTTGTTTTTGGTGTCAGACACAATTCTGCCTTTATAGCTGACTTTAGAGGGTTTGATAAAGGATCTCAGCTTTTTGTTGAGACTGTTGCAGAGTTTATTGATGGCTGGGGACCACCAGATTGGCTTCTTTTTTGGAGGAGAGTCTCTTAGTTCTATTTGGTATGGCAAGGTCCGTGCATTTGTGTACATGCTCGTACAGTGCATTGGTGTATGATTCGGCAGACATGCAGCTATTTTCCATTGGCATGGATGCCAAGAAGTTAGCCACCTCTGTTTTTAGGAGCCCAAAGTCGGCTTTAGAGAGGTTTTCCAGGGTGGTCACCTTAGCGGTGTAAGTGAGATGGAGATTTCCATGGTGAACAATTTGTGGTCAGATTTAACCAGGGAGGAATTGACTTTAGGTGTGGAGCAATGGTCTCCCATGTTGGTGATAACCACGTCGAGGATGTTGCTTCCTCTAGTGGGGGTCAGAATGAGCTGGTCCAGGGCATTGAAATTGATAAATTCCAGAAAGCATTAGGCCTATACATTGGTACTTGAATAGTTTTCCCAGTTGATGGAAAGGTAGTTTAAGTCACCCAGTATGAGAGTATTGGGTTGGACCATGATAGATTCCAGGGTGCTTAGGAACTTTGAGTGAAAGTCTAGGGACATATTTGGCGTTCTGTAGCAGGCTATGACTTGTATCGGCATCTTACCCAGTGTTAGTTGTACCTGAAGTATCTCAGATGCATTATACTAGGCTACCAGTCTAAAGGTGTGTGTATCCTTTAAGAATATGGAAACACCACTGCCTTTGGAGCTTCCATCTGTATTCTGAGGCTGAAAGGTATGGAAGGAGTTGTAGCTTGGGAATGCAGGGGTGCTTTCTGCCTCTTTAAACCAGGTCTCCATTACAGCACAGATGTCAACATTCTCCATTTTGAGGAGAGTTTCGAGCAAGTGCATCTTGAGATTTAGACTTCTAGCATTGAGCAGCATGAACCTCAGATTGCATTTGTTTGTAGCTGTTACTGTGGAATTTTGATCTTTGGAACACTGCCTAAAAAAGGCACTATATGGGTGGCAGGAGCCTTAGCCAGCCAGTACCTGGAAACCCAGGGGTGACAGATGCAGGCCGTTTCTGGAAAAGCATCAAGGTTTGTCAGTCATGTTGTCCCAGGCAGACAGATACTGGATCCCCTTAGAATGACACCAGAAACTTACCCAATTGTTGAAGTCAAGCATTTTCTGCTCATACTGTGGTATCATTCTAGGTGATGGTAGAATACTGCTCAGGGCTAGGGTCATACCTGCCTGGGCCACATAATCCGAGTGTTCTGTCACATCTCTTTTCATGTAGTCCAGGGAGGTACATCTCAGGTCATTCACACCCACATGGACAATGACTGAGTCATATTTGTAGTTGTTGTGGAATGACCTGAGTGCATGTGTTACGTGGCGGATCCTGGCATCTGATAGACAACTGACTGTCACCTTCTCCTTGTTCATCCCAGCGAGTGGGACAGCAGTGTGCCTCACAATTGAGTCGCCTATGATTAGTACATTGGGCAAAGTGTTTTGCCTTAAGGACTTAGGTTGAGGGGCTCACTGTGGTGGTGAGCTATGTGTTCTGGGAGTTGGTGTTGTGCTGTGGTGGTTGAGTGTGTTTCTGTCTCGGGGGTTTCTGTTGTTTGGGTAAATTTTTATTGAGAGCCTCCATGAAGGTGGGTGTATGGTTAGTGTTTCTATGTGGGGGTTGTGGTGGCTGGTGTTTTGGAGGGCTGTGTGTTCTATGTAGTGAGTTGCAGATGTTGTCCTTCTCCTCCTGACCAGCTAGTCTGATCTTGGTTGGAGCGTGCACTGCTTCCAGTTTGGTGATATAAGTGCATCTCTCACAGGTATGACTGTTGGGAGGAAAGAGGAGAGGGTTGTCTGTGTACATTAGAAAGTTGCCACACTGTCTCAGAATTCCCAAGTGCACCAGGTTAGCAGAAGAAGGCACAGGAAATTGCCCTATAATCATACCAGGAGGAATGGTCATAACTAGTGAGTACTGGTGCTGTTACTGCATAGGAACAGCTAGTGCTGATAGCACCTAATTGTGCTACAATAAATGCTTCAAAAGCCTGTTAAAGTGCTAGCCAATTAAGGTAATTGAAGTGCAAGAATTAAAAGAACAAGCACGTTCTAAGGGAAAAATTGAAGAGCAGACTTTCTGGCACTGGTAATCGTTTACTTCAGCTGAGCGCCACTGCGTGGTGTGCAAACACGGGCTTTTAAACCAGAAAGTTGAAAGGGGATGCCCAAACAACCAATAAACTACAATTTCTAGACCAGAAACCACTCCTCTTGTGGTAGATAGGCTACCTAGTGCTTACCAATCCCACTGATAAGTTAGAAGGCTTCCCTCCAACATAGAAAGTTTTGGGGTACTCAGAAACTTACAAAACAGTCCTGGATACAGCAAATATGTATCTGGACTAGACTAGTTATAGGAAAGGCGGGAAACAAGTTAGAACTTTTTTTTTGTTTGTTTTTTTTTTTTTGCAGAAAAGCAGTTAAAACAGTAGCAAAAACACTTTAAATGCAGTTCAACCTAGCACATTTGAGTGCGTAGCAGTATTACGGCAAATACAATTTAAATAAAGGCAGATAAATTAAAAATGACAAAAAACAAGTGCAGAGAGCAGTAAATTATGAAAAAATCAAAATGGAGGCACTTAAAGTATCTTTTTCTCCTTCCTGTTGCACTTGTAGTCTGCAGGAAACCAAAACTGGATCCATGGAGCTTAAATAACACTTAAAATTTAAACAGACTAAAAACAGCAGTAATAAATGCAGCAGATGCAATTGAACATTTTAGAGAACAAGTAGCAGAAAAAAACAAGATGAAGTAATAGAGTTGGAGGAGGAAACACAAATACTGTAAAAGCAGCAAGCAGCTGCAGACCCATTATTGAATACAATATGCCTTTTGGCATGTATTTGTCTAAGCATATCACTCAGCTTGAGAGATCAAAGAGATTCATAACTAAAAGGATCAGTGCCCTCAAGATCTTAGTTATAAGAACAGACTAAGAGCCATTTCTCTCTTTATTCAGTCTCTTAAAGACTCCTGCATGGAGAACTGTGTCTAGTCATTCAAGCCATGAACGATCCAAACCTCTTTGACCTCCTATTCTTTCACAGAACAAATGGTACCTTAAATACCATGTTAAGGAAACTAAACCTTCATCAGTGGATAAATAAGACCTGCTGGTGTGACAGATTCATACACTGCATCCCTCACCACTGGAACAAGCTTCCATTACATGTCAAACAGAGCAGCACCCTTGCTACCTTCTAGAAAAGCTTAGATAATGGATGGCAAGTCTCAAATTCTTCTGTAGTCTACCTTGTCCTATCCTCCTTGAGGCTGGAGGGAACCTTTGAAAGAGGGTTTTTGGCTACACCTGTAATGGTCAACTGACTGAGTGCATAGTACATACCTATTAACCTACATATATGGTCTCAAACTATATATATTTCATATAACTTGACTCAACTAATACTGCTCTCTTCTGTGTCTAACTCCTCTACTAGTTTTCACTGCTTCAATTCTCCCATCTCAGACGTCTGTATACCAAACTTATTTTTATACAACAACCCCCCATTAATATTCCAAAACGTGCACGCTGACTGGTCAGCGTGCACATTGTAAATCAGAGTTATAGTAATGGAAAAAGGTCCAGTCGCCCGGACTTTTTCCATTAGTATAACTGTTTTTTTTTTTACAGCAACGGAGAACTCAAGATCGCCGTTGCTTTTTACAACCTGTCTCGCTATGTTAAATGAGTTTAACATAGCGAGACAGCTTTAAAAAAACAATGGAGCATCTCCGTTGCTTTTTTTAAAGCTGTCTCGCTATGTTAAACCCATTTAACATAGCGAGACATTTTAAAATGCAACAGAGATCTTGCTTTCTCTGTTGCTTTTGCCCACAGCTCTGATGTACTGTGTAAGTATACGCATGCGCAGTACATCAGAACTGCCGCAGAATACCAGAGGGCAGCAAGGAGGTATTATACAATGCCATTATTTAAGAAAAGTAATTTTTTTTTCCTTAAATAATGTCATTGTATAATAGCAATAACCCACTTCTGGGTGTGGCTAATGCTGGATTTACCTGCAGTTGTCTTTGTTTGGCCACTCGGGCTTCGCCCTCGTGACCAAACCACACAAACCGTGGGTAAATCCAGCATTACCCACACCCAGGCATGGGTTATTGCTATACTATATATTGCTCTAGCTTCTTAAATGCAATGCAAGCTTTGTACTTAAATGTTTACTGATAGCAGTGTTTTTTATCCACTCACTTTACTGGTTTGAGTACTTTTGTATTCAGAGCATTGTGCATTCTTTGCATTTTACTCACTATCACTTCATGTTTTTGCTATCTTATGTACTTTATATGAGTGGTCACATGGGCTGAAACTGAAATTAATCTGAATTGATCGGTGCTTCACTCAAATATGATAGTCAGACAGACTGATTTAATTCTGCAGTTGTAAGTGAGGTGGGTACAATGCCATGTTTTAAGCAGTTAAAGCTGTCAAGTCAAATTCAGAAGTGTGTTGTACTGGAAGCTCTGAGAGGTTATAATAGCAGTTTTAGGTATATTTTGCAGCTGAACTTCCCTTTTCACCTGAAAATTTCATAATGAACACTCTAAAGGAGCCAATAATCTAGTCTTTCAAAGACAATCTCAAGTGACTTTAGTTCATATACCTTTACAATTACAGTTGGACATTTTGCATTATACTCATTGTTCATTATGGTTATTGTGCTACAACTTTGCACAGCACATGACTTCAGTAATGATTTAAAACGTTTATTTAATTTTTCATTACATCAGAAGTAAACATCTTGCTTATTATTTGGTGAATACTGATTTTTGGCCACTGAATTTCTGATCCCCCCCCAGTTTTGACTCATGTTGTAAAATGCATTATGCGATAAAGTTCTGCATCTGCCTTTACAACTGAAAGTAGTACCAGCTCAGCACATTTCGTGGTCAAGGGTCATGATGCATTATTGTTTTAATAGGTTAAATTGCAATCAAGCAATTCCCCATTCTTTGCATAATAATGTTTTGCTGTACATTTATTTGAAGTGCTTAATTTATTCTAATTTAAATATAAATTTGATAGCTCAGACCCTCTCCTTTTAGGTAAGTTTGGATTGTAAACCACTAGCGAACTACCTACTCAGTGTGCACTCCTGTATCTATTACTCATCATCTTCTACTGAAGGACAGTGACCACACATGCACTCACCTACATCATGGATTCCAGAGAAACGTATTTGTTTGAAATTATCTGCTGAAGCTGCCATTTACTCTATGCATCCAGTGCTAATATCTAGTGTCATTCAAAAATCCTGTTACCATTTTTCATCTTGGTGTTCCCAAAAATTGCATAGTTCTCTGTCATTACTTACATTTAGCTTGTATTTTGTACTTATTTACTTATATGATAAAAAAAAAAAAAATCCATAGAAATAATGGCGGCATTTTCAAAAACTGCTATATTTGTTAAAGAAAGCCATAACAAATACGTTTTAAGTGATTTACTACAAACTTGCTTTCATCATACTTTGCCACATGGTACAGTTCATTAATCACTTGAAAACATTTCAGTTGCAATGAGAATTCCGCAATAGGTGTGGAAGGAGGTAAAAATATCCCCCTTCATCTTGATGAGATAATGGAGACAAAGTTCTGCTCTATAGAGTGAA
The DNA here is from genome assembly GCF_019279795.1 of Protopterus annectens. Classification (NCBI taxonomy): domain Eukaryota; kingdom Metazoa; phylum Chordata; order Ceratodontiformes; family Protopteridae; genus Protopterus; species Protopterus annectens. The sequence continues at coordinate 1,313,457,078 of NC_056735.1, read as the reverse complement.
AAGCTGAAGGGGAATTTAGTGCAATCTTATTATATGACTCAATTTTTGTCCTCCCTTTAGAATGAAACTGGCAAGGTTTTGTGAAAGGTAGAATTATAAGTTTAAATACTTTAGAGGAATGTATTAATGATAATGACCCTGTTTTGTTGCATTGGTGCTGGGTAGATATCCTTCCATATCACCATTACAGTACTGTTTATAAACAGGATTCCCTACCAAAGGTAGCCCAACGTCTGGCCAGTATAGCAAAGCCTTAGGATTTTATATATATTTTATGTCACATGTATACTCCCTATTCAAGGCACAGGACATAAAGGTGACACACAGATGTACAGGCCTCAAAACTGAAAAGCCCCAGGAGGAACAATATGCCTAGGTACTAGGAGGAACATGTGCATCCAGAAGGAGAAAAAAAGAAAAGAATTCCAGGCCAGGAAGACAGAAGGAAAAACACAGTGCAGAAGTGGGAGGAGGAAGGCAGCAAATACTTCAACGGTGAAGAAAAGGACATTTACTTTTATGGTAAGATTTTACACAACTGCACTCTGTCTTTCCACATCACTGTTGCAGTATTATTTACTAAAGGAGAGTACAAAGGCTCAAGAGAAAACATCGGAGGAGGAGGAGGGCACAGAGGAGCCCTCTAGAAACCCATGGAGGTTAGCCCTGGCACAGCTAGTCTTGCTCTTGAAACATCATTCAATTTGTAATGCTTAGTGAAGGTATGAACAGAAATCCAAGTAGCAGCCTTAAGGATGGATTTGGTATCAAATCCTTTGAAAAAAGCACCAGAGGAAGCAACAGTAGAATGAGTCTTCACTGAGAGAGAAAGACATTTTCCATTAAAGCAATAATAGAAAGAAATGGACTTAGAAATCTAGGAAGATATGGTCTGCTTAGAAAGAGCCAAACCTAGAGACCAGGGATGAAAAGAAACAAAAAGTTGCTCAAATTTGTAAATAGCCTCTGTCCTAACCAAATAATATCTGAGCTGTCTATGCAAATCAAAAGTGTGAGGAATCTTCTCACTACTAGACTGCAGAGAAGTCAAAATGGCAAATTAATAGACTGATTAAGGCACAACTCATTAACTGCCTTGTAGTCTATATCAGAAGAGCAAATGCTTAAAATAGCGAACGCTCTTCTATCGAACGGAAAACTACGAAACCTCAAAATGTCGAAGGCACGGATCAGCAAATTTTTACCAGGGAAAAAAATTTGCTGATCCAAAAGAACCCACTGCCTTGGGCATAAAAGACGGAAAAATAAAGAGGTACTCTGTCTCTATGAAAAACTGAAAAAGTAGGAACAGCTGCAACAGCCTGGAGTTCAGAGACTCTCTAAGCTGAAGTACGGGTCAAAGGGAAGAACAGGCTTCTAAGTACAATTTTGCAAGGAAGCTGAAGCTGAAGGCTCAAAAGGAGCCCACGCCAGTTTTTCAAGCACAAAATTGAGGATCTAGGAAGGTGGAATAGGCTTCCTGGGAAGCCTGATATGAGGGACACCTTTAAGAAATTATTTGAACTCATACTTATAGATAAGAGGAGGAGTCAATGGCAGACAAGCAGAAATAGCTGAAAGATGAGCTTTAAGAGAAGAAAAGTTAACCCCATATGGAGCAATTCACACAAATAAGAAAGTACCAGAGGGATCCCCACAGAAAATGGATCCTGGTTATGAGAAAGGCAACAAACAGAAAATCTGTTCCATATGGACAAGTATGATCTCCTGGCAGTGGGTTTCCTGGCCTTCTGCAGAACCCTAAGAACATCCTCAGAAAAAAAGGTGCCTAAAAGAGATCAGAACCCTATCAACCACAATATTAGTAGAAGAGTGGACAAGTAGGAATGGATCTAGGACCCCTTGTCTTGTGTGAGAAGGTCCACCCAGCCGGATAACTTGTGATGATTGCCCTTGGCTAGATGAAGAAGAAGGGGGAGTCAATGCTGTCTGGGCCAAAAAGGAGTTACCAGCAAGATTTTGGGGGAGTCTTGCTTTAACTTGAGCAGGACTCTCAGAATCAGAGGAAGGGAGGGAGGCATAGAGAAACATCCCCTTCCAAGGAAAAGTCAGGGTATCCACCTTCCAAGCAGAAGACTTGGGACTCTGGTACAAAAAAGAGGAAGGTTTCTGTTCAAAGGAGAGACAAAATGATCTACTTGTGGAGTACTCCATCGATGGACAATGTCCAGAAACACCTCTCTGTGAAGCATCCATTCATGAGCCTGTGTACTGGACCTGCTCAAAGAGTCTTCTACTATATTTGCTCTGAAAGAATGTATACAGCCTGAAGAGTCATTTGTTACAGGACAGCTAGATCCCAGGCCTAAACAGCTATCCTGCAAAGCAGGTAGCACCTTGTCCCTCTTGCTTGTAATATAATATATCACTGTGGTATTGTCTGTGAAGATCTCTCATCTCCTTTATGTTTATGTGATCTGACCTCTGATGAGGAGGCCAGATACCCTGGACTTTGAGGGTACCAAATGACGCCCCCACCCCCTATCTGAAGCATCCAAAAAAAGTTATTGAGAGGAGACTGGGGTTTGAAAGGGAAATCCAGTCTTGAGAAAAAGCCGGTGAACCACGCATTGAAGCTTGAGTTTGAAGAATGGAAGGAGAGGAACTAAAAAAAATCTAGTGGATGATAGTGTTGAAGCCACACTGACTTTACGTTCCACTGTAGCTTTCTCATATGGAGTCTTGCTAGAGGCAGTATAGGAATGGTGGAGGCCATGAATCCTAGAATGTTGAGAAAATCTCTGGTTATGACTGAGGCCAGAGGAAATAGGGACTGAAAAAAAGCTAAGTAGAGATAGAAAGAGCCTTGGGTGGAGGCAGAGATGTCAGCATGGGAATTGTCTGGATCCGCAACCAAGAAACATATGATCCTGAGAAGGAACCAGGACTGACTTCTGAAAGTTTATGGTAAACCCCATGCTTTGTAAAGGATCAACAGTAAACTGGAGGTTCTGAAGCAAGACCTCAGGGGATGCAGCCAGAATGAGCAGGTTGTCCAGATACAGAAAGATTTGAACTCCTCTCATCTTGCTAAACACAATAAGAGTACCGAGGCATTTGGTGAACACCCTGGGCCAGTAGAGAGGCTAAAGGGCAAAGCAGAGAACTGAAAATGGAAGAAATGTAAAAACTTCCTGAAAAGGGGATGAATAGGGATATGAAGATAGGCATCCTTGATATCCAGGGATACTATGAAATCATGAAGAAAAAGAAGAGGGAACAGCATTTTTAGGGACAACACTGAAAAGGAAGGGACCTTTAGAAAGTTATTGGGCTGAGAAATGTCCAGAATGGGTTTCCAGGTACCTACTTTCCTGGGAACCAGAAACATCCTGGAATAAAACCATTTTCTTACCTGGGCCGAAGGCAGAATTTGAATGGTGCCTTTAGCCAGAAGGCCCTGAAGCAGGTCTGGAAAAAAGGATGCTATTCCTGAGGAGGAGGAGGCTGAAGGATGTCCAGAAAAGGAGGAAAGGATTTCCACACCATAAAGTATCCCTGGCAAATAATGGACAGAACCCAAGAGTCCTGAATGACCCTTAACCAATTGAAAAGGGGCACGTAAAGATGAAGGAAGAGGGAAACCTTACGTAAGGAAAGGGGAAACAAACAGTCAGACAGAATCTGGTTTGTCTTGAAAAGAAGGGTTCTGGGAACTAAGAGTTTGAGAAGACTTAACAGGAGGCAGATGCCTATAACCCTTCTTACTTTAGGAGAATGGTGAGGCTGCCTGCATACAAAAGCAGATTTGAATGGATAATTCCTCTGGAACTTAAGGATAGTAGACACAAACATTTGCTTCAATTCCTGCAATGCATTGCCTTTATCCTGATGGGACTTAAAGCTTATCAGCAGCTGAACTAAAAAGGTTCTTATTATCAAGAGGAGCATCCGGCAATTTGGCCTTAATATCATCAGGCAAGGGCTGGAGACAAAGCCAAGAATAATGTCTCAAAAGAGAACCAAAGGCAGCAGCCCTGGAGGAAGCATCAGTTGTATCATAACTACATTTACTAGAGTGAGGAGTCACTTGAGAGGTAGAAACCAATAAAGAAAGGACCTAGACCTTCCCTTCTGAATCAGGGAGGGCATAGATTGCCTGAAAAGCTTGAGAAAGAAGGGCTATAACATACCTGGTCATATGTCTGGTAATTAATAGTCCAAAAAGCCAGGGTGGCATCAGTATATACCTTTTTGCTTAAATGTTCCATAGCCCTACTGTCATTGTCTGAAGGAAGTTTTTTAATAGATGGCAAAAGTTTAGAAGGTTTGCCAGAAGAGACAGACACTACAGAAGGATCAACAGAAGGGCATTTGTACAAAAACATACAATCATCAGGCATCTTGTAAAATCTATCAGTCTTCTTAGGAACTGGAGGCTTAGTGTCAAGGGCCACAGAGGCTGCTGAAAAGGTATCTAGAAGGGCAGCCAAGACAGAGGGTACAGCAAAGGGCTTAGGAGACTCCATCTGGACGAGTTCATAATACCCCTTCTGAAAATCAGAAACCTGAGAACAATCCCATTTGAAATATTCCATCATACAAAAAATAGTGTCCCCAAAGAAGAGTTCCTCCAGGGGAGAATCTGGACTAATAGAATCATCCTCCTCAGATCCATAATCAAAGGGAGAAGTGATTTGAGAGGAATATGCCAAAGACCCTTCCTCAGAATCCAAATCCTCTTCAGAGGTTTCCTGCTCTCTGGGCCTGTTAAGGGAAGTAGAAGACCAAGGAGCGGCAGGCATAGAAACCCTTGATGAGGCTTTAAGGCCATTAAGGCACTAAACAACCCCTGGGTAAAATCCTGCCATTCATGTTTTTTTTGTCTTTTGGGGACTAAAAACTCTAGATGTAGTGGGAATCTCCTTCTGAACAAAGATTTGTAGTATACCTCTCAGTCCCTCAGAAATAATCAGCCGAGGTTCACCCTCAGCATCTGGAGCAGACATTAAAATAGCCTATGAGGATGTGTGAGAAGTTGGATCCATGCTGGCTTCTAATGGGGTTGCAGCAGAGGAATCCAGTGCAACAACCAGGTGATCTTCTGGGATTTTACCATATGAGAGAGAAAGAGAGAGAGCGAGAGAGACACACACACACACACACACACACACACACACACACACACACACACACACACACACACACACACACACACACACACACAAACACACACACACACACACACACATCCATCTGGTAGAGGTAAGACGATAGCTGAATCAGACCTGAGTTTTTTGGCCTTTTTCTTGTTAGGCAGCTGACCTTCAGTATGGGAAGATTCCACCACTGCAACGTGCGCCAACAATTTAAGATGCTGGTTCCTCAGGTAAATTGATAAGGAGAAGAGACAACTATGAAGGGTCCTAGGAACAAATACTTGGCAGATAGAACACTGTGTTTGATCATGAGTAGCACCCAAACAGAAAAGACACTTCTAGTGACCATCTGTAGGGGGATCTGCCTCTCACACTGATATTATCTCTTTTTGGATGACATGCAAACCCTCAAAAAATGAAAGTAAAAATAGATAAGAACCCATTGTGGCACTTATGTGAAACACTGCTCGGTAATTAGTACAGAAGGAGGAGCATTCAGGCCAAGATCCAGTAAGGGCATTTGGACTGGTGGCAAAGATGTTCTAAGGTCTGACTGAACTTTGGGCTAAATTTGGCAAGGAATCCCGTTTGTAAGGAATACTGCAACATTGAATGAAGGACATCTACTGTTATGGTAAGATTATAAACAAGTGCACTGTCGTCAAGAGGGTAATTTATTAAAAAAGAGATCATCTCATTAAAAAACTACTGCAACAGCATTATGTAGTAAAGGAGCAGTGGGCATCTGCTGAATATTAATGGTATGTATAACTTTTATTATTTATGAGAGATTTTCCTTATTTAGCTGTTATATTGTTCATGAAATTGAAGAAGAAATAAATGCATTATGTGTTTAGTATACTTTGATTACTTCCCCATAAGGAATGTAAAGCTGTGTAGTATTGAAATTTATCTCTGTACTTTCCAATTTTGTTTATTTTAACTGTGGTGTGGGTGGGCAGTTATTTGTATATGTGGATAGCAACTTCCAAGTTTTTATGTTTTATTTTTATTTAGTAGGCATGCTATATAGTTATTTATTTCCCTGGCAAGTGGGGCTTATTTTAGATTTCATTAATTTAACAGCAATTCAAACTCTGTGATATTTTAGACAGATTAGTTGAGTATTTACTTTTTTGAGTGTGTATGTGCATACAGAGGGATGACAGCTGCAGTCCTCCATTCATTTAGCAAGAAGCCTATCTTGAGGCTAGGATTAAATAGTGAGTCTAGTGGGCCTGATAGATCATGTTTCATGCTATTAAGGTGGCACCCTGAGATATTATCGGGGTCCATCAATAGAGTGTTCTTGACCTTGGAGAGTGGATTGAGGATATGTTCACTAGTAGTAGATGGGGGAGTTATGATTATGGGTATTTCCTGAGGATGTCTGATGGTTAAAACTGGTGCTACATTTGTTGGTCAGTAGATTTGCTATAGCTTCCATCTCAGCATCGGTGGCTCCATTTGCAATTAGTTTGGCACATTGTTGTGCATTGTCTTTGAGGGTGAAGACATAAATGAAGAATACCTTGTGATTGTCCTTGCCCTGGATGGCTATTTTACTTCAGATTTGGTTTTGGTAGAGTTGATTAGCCCCTGAGATCCCTGTTTAGATTAATGAGTGAGTTTTTACCTTGCTGGACATTGCACTTCTTAATTTGTACCATGATTGCCTTCCCTTTGTTATACAACCTATTAATGCTGGAATTCCACTGGGGTGACTTGTTTTTTTCTGGGTTTGTCCTGTGCTTATCCTGTGTAGGTACAGCTGTCTCTATGCAGTCAGTAACATGATGGTACAGAGTATTCATAAACAATTCCACATAAGCAGCATTTTGCTAGGGAATCACTTAATAGTAGGAAGTTTGCCTTAGAATAATTCCTAAAAGTTCCAGGTTTAGCTGCAGTCCTGGGTTCTATTTTTATATCAAAGGAGACAGCAGCATTATTTTCTGCCCTGACCAGTGGGGACATTATGCTGGGGAGGTGGAAAGCACTCCCATATTTCTGAGAACCTGGTCAAGGATGTTAGCATTTCTCGTGGGCGTACAGAGTAGCTGGTTCGGGGTATTTGTGTTTAAAAGGTCCAGGAATCTCTATGCCTGCTTGTTTGGTTCATAGGTAGGTACTAGGCTTTCAGCCCTAGGGCCTATACAAGCCTAGCCATAATGATTCTGTCTATTGCTTCCCACAAATATTTACTATCCTGGACCACTGTCTAGCAGGGCTACTGATGTGATCCCCAGGGTGAATTTCCTATCTCCCATCCAGAAGTCAAGGTTCCTCTTGAAGAGGGCCATTGAGGAACTCTGCCTGACATGTATGGGCAGCCTATTCCAGAGTATGGGTAGTCTCTGGGTTGGGAACCTATCCTTCCAGCATGAAACCTTATCCCTCCAGCATTGGGGTTGTATATGATTCCCAGTTTGTATAGAGGTAGCTAAGTTGCCATGAATATGGTGTTGGGTTGAATGGGCAGTGGCTCTAGTACATTTAAGTATGTATTATGGCTTTCCTTGGTCATAAAGGGGGACTTATAGCCTCCAAGGATATGGTATAGGACTTTGCCTATTGTAATTTGAATTTGGAGAGGCTCATGCAAGTCATACTGTTTGCCCAACCTTCAGGTGTGTTTGTTTTTGATGTAAATTGAGACATCTCCACCTTTTATTCCTTCCTGTGCAGTAACTGGTTTAAATATGTGGAATGCATTATAGCCCCACATTGTCAGTGGCTTTACACCATGTCTTAGTAACTCCACATGCAAATATTGTACCACCTTGAATGACACCGAAAAGTAAGATGATTATTAAACTCAGTTATCTTCTGTTTATATTATGACATTATTCTGTGAGAAGGTAGAATGCTGCTCAATGCTAGGTTCATACAGGCCTGGGACACGTAGTCTGAGAGTTCTGTCATGTGTCTCTCTCTCTCTCTCTCTCTCTCTTCATTTAGTCCACGAAACTAAGTCTCAGGTTGTTTGCACTCACATGAACTATGACTGTGTCATACTGGTGCTTGGGGTTCAGTGACCCAAGAGGGTGCATGATCTGGTGGATTCTGATCTCTGATAGAACTGAGCATGACTTTCTCCTTACTCAGCCTGGTAAGTGGGAAAACTGTGCATCATAATGGAGTCTCCTATGACCAACATATTGGGTTGTGCAATGGTTTGTCTTATAGGCTTAGAAGTTGAAATGCCATGAGATGTGGCTTCATGTGTTGTGGTGGCTGTTGTTTTGGGGCAGTGCTTTTGATGTTGCTGAGGATACTTGTAAGTGCAGTGACTGGAAGGACTTTAGAGTTTAGGAAAATTACATTAGGAGGCTTAGCATATGTGGGTCTATGTGACTGGTCCATACTATATGTGGTGTGTGTAGTTAGTGTGTTTCTGACAACCTGTTTGGTATTATAAGTGCTTGAATGTGAGAGCTTTGCCTCCAGTGATATTGCTTAACTACATCTCTTACACACTGTATCAGTGTGTTTAAGAATTAGGTGGTTGTCAGTAAACATGAGCCAATTGCTGCTTTGCTTCATGATGCCCATATCCACCAACCTGTCTGCAGAGGTAATAGGAAAGTGCATCTCCATGGTTACAGATCCTTATTAGATGAACTAGAAGGGGATGGTACAAGATGGGTTTACAGCTGGCTAGCTTGGGTAAGGGTCAAGGCTAAGGCTAAGACTAAACTTGTGGGGGGTTTCTGCAACTAATTATAAAGGAAAATTCAGGGGCAGTTCTTATGTTTTAAGTGCCTTCATCACTACAGAGCACTGGTAACCACTGCTGAGTGATTCTAAGTGTCTCACAAACAAGACACTTTCTGCAGACTCAGAAAAAAAAACAGTAAACAAGCAAAACAAAACTCTGGGCAATCACAATAAACACACTCTTAAGGTTTTTCTGTCTATATGACAGAGATTACAGAAATAAAGCCTCCAGTCTATTTTTGGTAGTTTATGTCTCCACCCCATGATCTTTTTAGTTAACCCACAGGGATTTTTCAAATTGCTGGACTTGCTTAGTAAGATACCTCCCAAACGGGGCTTTGTACTTAGTGATGGCATAATAAGTGTAGACTACAGGGGGTGAGTACTTCTTTCGCTGCAGAAGAACTATCTTTTGCTATGAGGTGTGCAAGGTAGACATTTTCTTACCACTGATGTGAAATGGTGGTCAAACTTGAGGGAGATATTTCTCCTAAGGATCTAGGTCTCTCCCTACATTTTCATTTTGAAGTGGTGCTTTATCTATGCTATAAGCTGGAGCCAAGGGGTGCTTACCAAAGGCTGCAATGTTGCAGGTTTTGGTATTGAGTTTGAGCCTACATTTTGTACAATTACTATTGGTAAGTGTAAACTCCTTCTGGATTGGCTGTATGTCAGAGGAGGACTTGACAGCAACTCCCAGCTTACAATCATCCACAAACTTTGTTAACTAGAGGTATTCATTGGATAAATGGAGATGTGAGAAGTAAATGCCAAATAGCACAGGATCCAAATAGATCCATGAGGAGATCCACTGGTCATGTTCATGTTCTCAGAGGAGCTATGAGGATTTCAACTCTTACTGTGTGAGTCCTGCCCCTAAGCAAGTTGGCTAGCCACCTAACCACATACAGATCACGTTGGACCTCCTTCAACTTATTTATTACACTTACATGTGATATGTCATAAAAATACCTTGGTGAGGTCAAGGTGCACTGTGTGAACAGCTTGCCTGTTGCTGTGGTCTGAATGAATTTCTCAAAGAAATTCTCAAGTTTCATCTACCTTTGACAAAGCCGAACTGCTGGGATCTGTGTCTGATAAGATTCTTAATATCATAGTTAATTAGGTCAGTTATGATACATTCCATGGCTTTTCATATAAAACTTGTTAAACTGATAGGTCTATAATTCCTTGGTCAGTTATGGGACCATCCTTATGGAGTGGCTTCACAAAAGCCATGTGCTATATCTGTGGGGCAGATCCAGTTTTTAGGCTCTGGTTAAAGAGGTTGAGTGGTGGTTCTTCCAGTGCTTATTTAGTGCTGTTAATTAGGCAACCGTGTACATTGCCAGTCCCCATAGATGAAGTATTCTTTGTTTAGAACAGTACCTTCAGTGCATGAACTTTCACGAAGGTTATTGGCTTGATTCCATCAGGGCTAAGTGAACTTGAGAATAGATGTCTGAGGGGATATTGACACTACATTTATTAGCGGTATGTTAGCAATATCCATTGGTAGGTAGTACTATTATGAGTAAGCTCTGAGCAATGTTGCGTTTTATTTCTTATTTTCATAACATAACTGCAGGAAGGATTTGTTGTTGTCTTGTACTTCCATATCTAGTTTGAATTCATGGGGAGCCTTTGTTTTTCTGATGTCCTTTTTTAGTTCCTTAAGCAGCTGTTTGATGTTCTCCTTAATTTGAGGGTCTTTTGTTTTGCTATATAAGTTAGAGTTTCTTGTTTTTATTATATAATTTATTATTACTTGAGGACCACCACACTGTTTTGCTTTTATACCTCCTCATTTGCTTGGATCTAGTTGGTACTACCAGTTTAATAGATTAGTCTATGTGTGAGTCGAACTTGTCTGCATAACTCTTTACAGTATCAGTACTAATAGTAATAATTTATACCCAAATATGGAAACTTCATTATAGAATTGCAGGACATTGGTACATTTAAAGTCCTTGAAGTCTGTGGTATTTGTTTATGACAGTTTGGAGATTTTGTTGGAGATTACAAATTTGCGATGTGACTTGACTAGGACACTGGGATACCTTGGGTGTGATACAGATGCAAGTTTCTTAGGACAAGGTCAAGTATAAAAATACTTTGATTTGTACATATCAAAGGGAGTATTGTATTCAGTAATGGGCAGGGTCGGCTCGTGCTACAGGACTGCAGCCCTCCCACCTAGAAAACAAATAAAAAATAAAACTAAGAACCACAAAAACAAACACCATAATTCCTGGAAGTCTGCGCATGCGTGCACGCTCTAAATACACAGGAACACTCTCAGACTGCTTTCTCAGCAGTCTAGATAGGGGGAAAAGGCATCTTGGCCCCAATATGCCCAGCAGTCTGTGCAGTGGTGACATCACAGAATGGAGGCACTCCAGACTGCAGCAGCAGCAGGGTGGACCAATCAAGATGCATATAGCAGCTAACGAGGTGCACTGGACCTATTGCAAGGAGGATTTGGACTGTTTGAATATCTAGGGTTGCTCAGCGGCAGCAAAGGGACTGTTTGGATATCAGCAGTGGCAAGGTGAGCAGTTATCTAGGCAAAGGGTGGATTTGGCTTGTCGGCAAGGTAAGCTGTGTGTGTGTGTAATGCTCCAGTTGCTATATACTGGTGGCTAGAGCAAACTCATGGTGGTGTGGTAGGGAATACCTCAGGCTTGAACCCTGTACCTTGTATGCAGGTGGTAAGGGCCTGAATTCCCTACCCACCACCATTTGTAAAAAAAATTTGCAGATTTTTGCCTATTTGATCTGTTCTGTTCCTCATAATATCTGTGGTTTCTAAATATTTAAATGCTTAGATATTTGATGGTGTAGTGGTAGCATTGTTGCCTCACAGCTACAGGTTCTTAGGTTTGATTCTTGGCTGGGGTGCTTTCTGTGTGGAGTCTGCATCTTCTTCCTGTGTTTGCTTTTGTGTCTTCCCATGTTACAAAGACATGTGTCTGCATTATTTCTTCCTGGGCCTCTGCTGAAAATTGTTTTTTTGTTCCGAGTTAGGCTGTCCTGGATAACAAATGTTAAATAAAATTGACAGGCATTTGAATTTCAGACTTCAGATTTCTGAATGTTTAATTCTTTAAATATTTGATGGTGCAGTGGTAGCATTGTTGTCTCACAGCTACAGGTTGCTGAAAATTGATTTTGTTCCGTCAAACTTTCCTGATTAACAAATGTTAAATAAGTAAAATTGACAGGCATTTGAATTTCAGACTTCATATTCTTCAGAAAATACATAGCAACACAAAACCTTTTATTCTAGCAATTTTCTAAGTTTATAAGATGAATATTTGAAATTTGTCCCTATTTTTTGGGACTGTATTCCCCCATTATTGGCTTCATCCAGGTTTTTTGTGCTAAGGTTGAGAGCTATGGCTAGAACTGAATTCACTGAATATGTTTGGGGAATGTATTCCCCCATTATTGGCTTTGTTCAGGTGTTTTGTGCTAAGAGGTTGACAGCTATGGTGAGAACTCAATAAATGATAGCCATTTAAGTTTCAGTCTTCCTCTCTTTCACAAAGCAGCTGATTTGGCGTAGTGGTATGTTGCTCTGACTGTTTTGCACAGGGACCTTGGCAGTAAAATGTATGGTGGTGACACAGCATTTTATTCTAGCAACTTTCCAAGATTATACAAGCAATGTTTAATGTGTCCCTGGTTTTTGGGCTTTTGACCCCCCCCCAATAAATTTTGGCTTTTTCCGGATTTCTTGTGCTGCGAAGTTGAGATGCAGTTGAGTATTGAGTAGATTTTACAAGGAGCTGAGAGCTGCAGGTGAAAAGAAGTTTAGTGCTGCTTATGCTGAGTCTGCTTGCATTGTTAATAGCACAGCAGGTTTTGTACTTGCTTTTGATGCAGAAGGCTGTAGGTTCTACTCCCCCAAGGGGTGGATGTTGCCATACTGAGAATGTCCTCTTTGGTGAAGATACTAATTATGAACCTGTTATCAGTTTGCCATCCATTTCCTATTGCAATATTACTAGCTTATCATTTTTTTTAATGTAATATAGGCAATTTAATCCTCAGGGGCAACAGACACTTTATTTTTCGATGAAACCATGAAATATAAAGGTGTTTGCTAGCAGCAACCTCTTCATTAGTTACAGATTTCTTTAATGTGGAATTATTTAGATGACTTTTACTTCTTCAGAGATTGTGCATATTTACTAATAATGGTGGACTGTAGAAGTTTGAGTAAACTTTTATGATGGAAATGTTCTGAACTGGGCAGTTTTGTCATTATTGGTGCATGCGTTTTGTTTCATTGTTTACTGGAAAAATTTTCAAAACAATACATTTAAAACGCCATCTAACAACTGTACTGTATTGTACAAGGAATATAATTTAGTACAATCAGGAAGGTGTATCAAAGACCGCGTGGTTTCCTCCGGGTGCTCCGGTTTCTTCCCACATCACAAAGACATGCTGTAGGTGGATTGGGCACTCTAAATTGGCCCTAGGTGTGAGCGTGTGCATGTGTATGCCTTCTGTGGAAGGTTGGGTGCTGGGCTGGCAACTTGACACCATAAAACTCCACTGCCAATCATGAGCGGACAGGTGATCTGCTGTGGGGAGCCCTAACTGGGAAAAGCCGAAAGAAGAAGAAGAAGAAGGAAGGTGGATCAAAGAGCACATGCATGTTTCATGTGCAAGGGGCCTATGATCTGAAAACAACCCAAAGTTAATCTTTATCTGCCACTGGCAAAATGTATTTTCTTTGAATGTGGGTTTCAATGCTGTTTCAATGAATGTGAGTTTCAAGGGCAGAGAAGTTTTAATGCTAAGTCTGTTTTCATTGTGAGACTGCATTTCTTTGTTTAGCAGATGTCTTAGTGTTTGTGCTGTAAAATGCAAAATAAAACTTTCAAATGAAGTCCAAATCATAGTAGAAGTAAAGCAGTATGCACATTAGTGTTTATGGTAAATGGAGTGAAATAGCCAAGTAATGGATCAGTGGAATGGCTGCAGGGGGGAGGCCTCCATTCGACCATGATTTTGTGAGGGGGAAGGGCGGCAAACTCAAAGACAGCCCCAGCTGAACTATACCTCCCAACTGTCCAGATTTTCACAGAATGGATAGATTTTTGCTTCTTATTTTTGGTTTGTTCCTCATAAAATTTGTGGTTTTCTGGCAAATCATTTAGGAATTAAGTCACTAAATAATGACAGACACTGAGTTTCAGACTTCATAACCTTCAGAAAAATGCATGCTAAAGTAAAACCTGTTATTCTATCAACTGTCTTAGTTTATACAAGAGCAGATTTTAGTACTGTTTATATGTACCTCCAATATATTTGGCCTTGTCCAGATTTATTGCATTAACAGGTTGAGAGGTACATGCAAATAAATTGCTTTATAGAATTAGGCATAGCCAAACCTCTCAAATGTCCCCAATTTTGGCTCAAAATGTTGCTCTTCCCCTAATAATCCCTCTGAAAAATAGCAATTTTGGAAGAAAACATGGAGGGTTTACAATTAAGAAATAACTAATAATCAGAGTTATAGATTACTTTTATTTCAGAAATGCATGTAGATTCTTTTATTTTGTCAGCTGCTCAAGTTAGCAGTACTAATATTAAAAAGTGTCCCTTCTTTGACAGGTTCCCAGCTGTATTGTGTAGCTATTTTATATTTTTGCATTACATTTTTGGTCCATTTTTCATAAAATTGTGTTTTTTTGGCAAATTAGTGGCAAATCATTAAAGACTGAAGTTAGAAAATAATGACAGACATTTCAGTTTCAGATTTCATGCCCTTTAGAAAATTCATACTGCAAGACCTACTATTCTATTATCTTTCTGAGTTTATAAGAGCAATATTTAAAAATTGTCCTTATTTTTTGGGCCTTTGTCCCTCTTCTGTGTATGGCTTTGTCCTGATTTCTTGCTCTGAGGTTGAGAGGTATGACAAATGTGTCAGGGCCATCACAGTCAGCCAAAGACATCTCAAATTGTGACATACTTGTTGCACCCCACTCTCCCATGTAGTGACTCTGGATGTGTCCAATCAAGGCAAGGAGCAGTTATGCAGTGTAAATGTGCAGAGTATCCCCTCATCCAAGGTAGACACAAGTACTACAGTGGCTTTTCATCTGTCCTTGATTTTGCAGAATGGTCTGGTTTCTGTCATATTTTTGTACTGTTGATTTATGCTTATTACTCAAAGTGCCTGTTGCTCTGTGTTTAAGTAGCAATGCTTTAATTACCATCAGGTAAGCTTGTCTGAGATTGTAAGATGCAAGTAAGCTTTAATAAGCATACTGTTAAAGAATTGCCAACATTGAAAGCCTTTCTGCTGTTGCCATGCAGAGAATACTTACATAACTAGATAATGTATAAGCCTTGGGTATTGAAATGCATATGTCAGTATTTGTAATAAAGGACAGGATTACATTATTTTAAGAAGCTCATTACATTTGTTGGAGACTTCCAGTCATCTCTGCAGGCTTTACCCGTAAACTAAACAGAATGCCAATCTATCATGTGTGGTCCATAACCTGTACAGTAATCCTTTAAGCAATGTATCTTGAGCTTGTTTCTTGTTTGCTTTTCATTTTTTACTTTGATCATGTTTTCCCCATGAAACAAGTAGATAGTTGTCAGGCAGCAGGTCTTTTTTGGATACGAAACATTTTTACAAGTGGGGGCATCACAGAGATTGCTACTTTCAGCATGTTACTTGGTACTTTAATAAAGCTGAATATAAATTATAATTAGAACTGCAGTGCAAGGACAAATGGTTTGAGTTGAGTGCTGCTTGTTTTTTTTATACCTGATTTTGACTGGCATTCCAGTAATATATTTAAAAAGTAGTTTATTTTTTCATGCATCACAACCATTTTGTTTCCATCTACATATTAAGTAAGCTGTCATGTAGCCAATGCATTGAAATACTTTTATTCTTCTACACTTCATTTTGTCTTGATTGGACTCTCATAATGACCGTTTGGCACCCAGGGCAGTGTATTTAATTAAAGTTAGTTTTTGTGGTTTTGGGCATATCTACTCCCCTTTCTTATTGGCCACACCCCCTCCCATTGACCCCACCCATTCAGCTGTCCCCTGCAGCCCCCCCCCCTTTGATTTGAAGTCACCAGCCGCCACTGGTAATGGGTCTTATAAGGGCAGTATAGAGTGTTAAGATGACTTATTTGTATGTTGAAGGTATTCTCTTGAAAAATAACTGGGCCAGACAAAAAAAAAGATTTCTGGTTATAGTGGAAACATCAAAATCAAATGAGTGAAAGTTGTACAGTTAAGTACCCTGGTCTCTTATGACCATATCTGTTTGAAAAGGGGTAACACTTGTTACATATGAGGCTGGAACAGCTTTTTCTGCTGAACACTACTACATATGCTGCACTTTTTTTTACATTTAGCTTGAGACCATTTTTAGTACATCAGGTTTGCACATATCCCATCCTTTTTGGAACAGTTTGACAGGATAACAGTACCCAACTTGCAGTCATCAGCAAACTTGGTGAACCATACTTCTGTGATATTGACTTAGATGTCGGCAAACTATATGCCAAATAGAACAGTGCCCAACACTGCTCCCTGCAGGACCCTGCTAGTTACAATTTTATTTTCAGAGAGGGCACCAGCAACTCTCACTATTTGGGATAAGTTGGGTATAGAGTCCATTATATGATATCAGAGCAGTTTTGAGGTATGCATCCCTGCACATATGCACATACATACACATTTTATATATATATATATATATATATATAGGCACACTCAATCATGCTCTCTCAGTGGAAGAATGACAATGTGAGGCCCAACCCCAAATCTTCCAAGCCAGACAGTGAAGACTTCTGTTCAGTTTTCATCCTTCCAAACTTTGAACACTAAGCCTATTGTGACTGTCTCATCTTTTCAAAGCAGTTTACTGTGTTAAGGAGACAGGACCTGCCCGTCACAAAACAAAAGTGAGCTGGGTCTAGCTCAGTTAAGTTGCCTGTATTTATGTAAATGAGTTCTGCTGTGAAACATTCCCTGACTTTACACATAAGGTTGGTGAGGCTGATGGATGTATAATTACCTGCGTCTGTAGAGGGATCATCCATCTGTAGAGGAGTCATAGTGGTTGTTCTCCAGGCATCAAGGAGAAACCCTGTGGAAAGGCTGAGATTTAAGTAGATGCTGAGATACTGCATGCTTGACACTGACAAGAATGCAGTGTGGTATGTTATTTCGTCTCATACAAACACTATTTTTAGCTCTTGGCAGTCATTCTAATACTTGTTTCAAGGTGATTACAAGGAAAACTACATTTACAGGGATACTGGGTGCAACAGCATGGGTAGATAGGGTAAAATAGCACTAATTTGTGTGCTAATATATTGGCTATACCTTGGGAATGGGATGTGTGATGTTATTATGGCTGAGATCAATGCATTCTTCAAAATTATTCACTGATTTCCTGAAATAACTGAAGAAAGATTACAGATACCAAAGAATACTACTGCTAGTGACTTAATTTTGTACTCACACATGACCAAGATATATATATATATATATATATATATATATATATATACATATATATATATATATATATATATATATATATATATATAGACACACACACACACACACACACACACACACACACACACACACACGTGTGTGGTTGACAGTGGGACACGTACGGAAAGCTAGTGGGAAAATGTAATACTACTATTATAATATATATTGCCACACATTCCTCGTAGCTTAGTTAAGTACAGATATCATGGGTCTATGTTAAATTATCGAACAGAATGAATGTTGAATGGCCGAAATATCCATAGTGCCATTCAAATTACTTGGTTTTGTGGGGGGCTGTGCCCCCACACCCCCCGCTAATTATATATACCAACTCCGAGATCGCAAAATTCCTGATCTTCACTGCACCCCAATCCCACAAATCAGAACTAGATGAACGGCACTTTCGATATTTCGGTCGTTTGACATTCGTTCCATTCGATAATTTAATATAGACCCGATATCACAGTGGTGCATGATGATATCTCTTATGATATCAGTATTTCTCCTTGGTTACAGAATACATTGCAATTTGGACTGAGAGATAGTCAGCCTAAGCAGTGGAAGTTTGAGATGTTGGATGCTTCTCTGTGCATTTTGTTTACAGAATCCAAAAGGTAAAGGTACAAGGTTTAATTCTCTCTGCCACAATATTTCTACTATGGGACTCTGAGTAAGGCACATAATGAGACAGTTCTCTTGGGTCATTCCTTAAAAGGCACACTTTGTCAATTGGGTTTAGCAGGGTAACAACTAGATAAATAAAATTAAAAAGAAAAAAAATCTACAGATATGTTGTTATTCACACATTAGTGTCTATAAACTGCAGTCAGAGTTGTTGCTGTCTTTCGGCTTTTCCCAGTTAGGGGTTGCCACAGCGGAACTCCAGTCCGCTAATGATTGGCAGTAGATTTTCACAGTGCCGAGTTGCCAGCTCGACACCCAACCTTCAACGAAGGCACACCCATTCACGCATGTCTTTCGGAACGCCACTCGACCCGCGGGGAGGACATGCAGACTCCACACAGAAGGCACTCCCCACACACTAGCTGAGAATAGAACGGGAGAGCCTCTTGCTGTGAGGCAACATCGCTACCGCTGCACCACTGCAGAATAAACTGCAGTCAGAGTACATCTGACAATTGTGCAAGAGATTAAAATTTTTATAATTTGTTTGTTATTATGTTGCCTTATGTCCATTTCCCAGTTGCTGTTGGATTCTTTTTAAGCATTACTATAAACAACATGTGTTAAGTGAGATGCATGGAATGCCTATCCCATTAGGCACAGTGGCAGGGAACGGCAATGGTTGCATTATTATCATCATTAATGTCCTTTTTTCTATCACTTTTCTACATGGGGACAGGGTGTCATGTCAACTGTTGCCATCTCTCTCTCTCTCTCTCTCTCTCTATATATTTAGTGCCACTCCCCTTTCTTCTTCAACACTCATTGCTCATGGCAGCTCTTCTTTCACACAATTCTTCTGCCTCTTTGATGAACAACCTTGTTTAATCATGCCTTCTTCACCAGATTATCTTCTGATTTTCTGCACATGAACCCAAACCATTGTAATGTGTTCTCTTTGACCTTTTCTGTAATTGGAGTTACTTTGGCTTGTGCTCTCATATCCTCATTTCTTCATCTGTCCCATAGCGTGCATCCTGCTACTCATCTCAGACACTTCATCTCCATCTGTTCTAACTTCCTCAATTGCTTGACCTTTACTACCTAGGTTTCTGGTACCATACAGTAGTACTGGTCACATCACTCTTTTGTTTTGTACACCCTTCTTTTCAGCTTTTTTGGTATTCTTCTGTCATATACTACCCATGACACTTCTTGCCAGGTGGCTGCATCCCCTCTGTTTCTAGTTTTGACCCCCTCATTCACATTTCCCTTCTCTGCAAACACTCCTTCCAGATACCTGAAGCTGTTTTCTGGTTCCAGTATTTTCTCTTTTATCTCAATTCCTACCTTTGTCTAATTTTTCCCATTTACAGCCATTACATCTGTCTAATTTGTACTCAGTTTCATCTCATGTGCCTTAAGTTTTGTATTCCATCCCTCTATTCTTTTTTGTAGTTTTTGCTCAGTCTGCCTGTAATGCCACATTATCTGCATACAGCACCTTTGTTGATCTGTTCTCTACGTCCTGTTTGCTAATGTAATTCATCAGTATTATGAACAGCAGTGGGCTCAGAGGTGAACCCTGATGCACACCCACTCCCAACGGGGACCTCTGTGTGATACTGAACACTGTTTGCACCTCAGTCACTGGTCCCTTGTACATAGCTTGTACTAATTCTACCAATGTTTCTGGGACTTTGAACCCCCACAGGAATTCCCAAATCAGCTTTATTGGGACCTTGTCATATGCTTTCTGTAAGTCTAGGAATGCCTAGTTGGACTCTTTCCTCAGCTCTACCTTCTTCTCAACTATCTTTCTTACTGCAAACATTGGGTCAGTTTTCCTTCGTCTTGATCTGAATCCAAACTGTTCATCTCCCATCTTACTTACTAGAATGGAAGGTAGAAGTATTACACAGGTGAACAGCTTGGGGGTTCAGGAGAGCTGGGTATCATGTCAAGTGATGGTGTGGAGCTCCCCAGCAGGGATATGTGGCAAAATGGTCTTGAGTCACCACTTTTTACTAGGACAGGTGAACACATGTGCAGTAGGAGGTAGAGCACTGTGGAGGACTAGATATAGTAAATACACACATACAAATATTTCAAGTATGGGCATTTATGCCCTTCAAGCTTGCCAATATACCAAAACACTTGTTCCCATAATAAGTGTCCAGGCTGTTCTAAAAAATATCTAAACTAGTACTTGCTTTAATGTAATTTGGTAGTTTCTTCCATGCATTAGCTATTCTGTTAGAGAACCAATCAGTACACTTCTCATTCCTATAGAATCTCCTACATAGGTTATCTGATGATTCTCTAGTACTTTTTGATAACCCCAAACATTCCCAGAGGTAGTTGTCTCAAAATGTCCTATTTACTTGAATAAGATCTCTTAGATATCTATAAGAGACACTGCACAAATTCAGATATTTTAGTCTTTCGTAATAACTTAAATTTTCACATCCATGGATGCCCTTGGTATATTACCACTGTACTCTTTCCAGTTTACTCATGCTTGTTTTCTTATAGGGTTTCCATATTGTTATTCCATACTCAAGTTTAGGTCTAATGTAACTAACAAACAATGACTTCATCATTTTCGATTTCCTAGACTTTATAAATCTTTTCATACAACCTATAGTTCTATAACTGTCATTAACCAATTGGGTTGATATGATTAGAAAAACTCATAGGTGGAAATACCCATATACCCAGGTCCTTAAATGAGTCTACAGTTGCAATCACTGTGTGCTGTATTAAATATTCACCTTTCTATTTATGTCTCACAAATCTCATATGCTTAGTTTTTGATGTATTTACCAGCATATCATTGTCCTGTGCCCAAATGGTCAATTTATTCAAGTTATTTTGTAGACATGCCTTATCTGTAACACATAATCACTTTACCCAATTTCAGGTCATCTGCATATAGACTGTAGAACACCTCAGATGAAAATGTTAGGTTTGAAAGATACAATCTAAACAAGTAAGGGCCTAGGACACAGCCCTTTGGGATACCCAGACTGTTACCAAGGATTTCACATGTCCGGCTGCTGTATGAGACTAGCCTGTCCTATTTGTAAGTCATGCAGCTATCCATCTTATCAAGAGTACATCAATACCTAGTTGTTCTAATTTATTGTTCAGTGTTTTGTGTATGAGTCTGTCAAATGCTGAAGTTAAATCTTATATAAATTAGATCACAGCACAATTTTTCATTCATAGCTGTTATTATATTGTTATAGAACAGCATGTTACAGGTGGTAATAGATCTATTTTCAACATACGCATGCTGATATATGGTTCCAAGTCCCAACCTCTCCAGTTCTGACAATAACTTATCCAATATTACCTTCTCCATTATTTTACTACAACATGAAAGTAGACTTATAGCTCTATATGACTGGGTTTGTCCTACTCCCCTTTCCCTTAAAGACAGGTTTAATAACTACATGTCTCAATCTTGAGGAATCTCCCCATATTTATATGACCTAGTGAATAGTACATATAATGGTGCTGCACGTTCTTGATGACGTGTTCTCAGGTCATTGTTACTAATTCTGTCTCCTCCCTGTGCTTTGTTTGGATCCAGTGTACCCAGTTCTTTTTCAGTATAGTCTAATTTGATTCCAGTATCTGAAGTTACCTGGGTGTCACCAGGACAACTTATCACACATTTTGTGGAGACAAACTGTTTTGCATAAGATTTTAGAAAGATATCTATAATCTGTTGTGTCTGAGAATAAATTTTAGAATCTGCAGTTTATCAATTTGTATGTCTTTGCTCCTTCCACATCTTATGTATCTATAAAAAGGTTTCCTATTATGCTCATTATCTTTATATAAATTTTTAAACATTTTTCTTGATTGTGTCTCTCACTATGTGTAATCTGTTTGCCCAGTTTGTTTATTTCATTTTTCAAAGTCGTAGTTCAACCTCTCTTCCATTTCTTATATTTTTTTGTCTCTCACCTTAATCAGATATCTTGTTCTTATGGAAATATATCCCCCTGATGTTGTATGCCTAGAGCCCAATTTTAAGCATTTTTTTATTTTTTGGACTCAAACAATTTCTCTTTCAAAATTTTCCAGATTCCATCTGCAGTTTTTCCACTGAACACCTCACTCCAGTTAGTTTTACACAGTGAATGTTTTGCTTCTATGTAATCTGTAATTAACCTTCTGTGCATTGCTTTAGATTCCAATTTGGCAGAATTATCTAGCAACAAATATATACACACCCATGATCACTGCACATCGACGGTGGTAAAACTTGACTTGAAGTAACGGTAATTTCTTTAGGAACACAAACAATGTTTAGTAAGTTCCATCCCCGGTAGGTTTTTTACATTCTGAAGCCATTGTTGTTCCTGAATCTACATTTTGAATAATTTCCTTACTAATGTTGTTGAATCAGTATTTTTCCAGTCTGTTTCTTGTAAATTTAAGCCCCCAGCTAATATTATTCTTCCCTCCTGTATTTCATGCAAGAAATGTATGAATTCCTCTAGGTCATCCGCACTTGACTTTGGTGTTCTTTACGCTCCAACAATTTTTATATGTTCCAGGGTTGTCTTTATTGTCACAGTTACACAGTCTATAGTATTGGTATTATCACTGAACATGTAATTATCCCAGGTCTCGTAACTATCTTTAATCCCTATCATAACACCTCCACCTGATTTTTTGTTAGAATGTTTATTACAGTAAAAATATTTATAAGTAATAAAAAGTAACAGGGAAAACACCAGGCACAGGATTCCCAAGCACTTCAAAAGCCACAGCAGTCCACGCAATGTAGATTAAAAAATGAACAGTCTTTTATTCACATCAAGCACGCCATAAGATTTAACCCTTTCATCTACTGCAACATAGACTTCATCAGAATCAATAAAAAACATTCACCACTAATATTTATACAATTTACAAGCCAATGAGTTCATTAATTAACAGCAACTACTTCATTAGCTTAAAGCAACAGTAACAAACTACCATGTGAGTTCCAATTAAAAAAATGCATATATAAATCATTAAAACTTATAAATAAACAATATGAATAACTATTGTTATTCATAAGAAATATTATAAACCTGATAGCAATGAACATGTTTCTATGCATTAAACTTGTGTTTTTCTGATAAATAGGTTCATAGGTTCATAGGTAAGTACTAGGCTATCTGCCCAAGGGTATTTATAAGCCTAGCCCAAGTGTGTTGGCTTTTGCGACCCTCTTAGATTAGTTCCCTGTGCCTCTGACCAGCAGAGCCATTAGTTCCCTGCGCCTCTGTCCAGCAGAGTCACTGCAGTAATCCCCGAGGTAAATTTTCTGTTTTCCATCCACCCATCAAGGTTTCTCTTGAAGAGTGCTAGTGAGGGGCTCTGCCTGATGTATATTGGAATCTTGTTCCAAAGCATGGGGAGTCTCTGGGTCAGGAATCTATCCCTCCAGCATGTCCTATTTATCATTGTGGTAAGGTTTATATCCCTAGAGCATGTGGCTTTCAGGGATTGTTTTTTTTTAGGTGGAGCATATCCATCAATTCTGGGTTGGACATGGCCTTGTATGTCAAGCAGAGATCACCTCTGAGTAAGCGGTATGCAACCGAGTACAGCTGGAGTTTCTTAGTTGGGCTGTATACGTCATCTGTTTGAGGCCAGTAATCCTCTTGGTGAGGTACTTTTGTGGTCTTTCCAGCTATTGCAGGTGAATTTTAAAGTACATCCCAAATGGGGCATTGTATTCTATAATGGGTCTAATAAGTGATAAATAGAGAGGCACAATAACCTCCTTTGTTCTGGATGCAAACTCTTTTGAGATTAGGTGGGCCATGTAGAAGGATTTTCTAACCACCTTGGCAATATGATTTTCAAAGGAGAGATTGCTATCTACTTGGGTCCCCAGATCCCTTATTACTTTTTCTGTATTTAGGGGACTACCACCTTTGTTTTTTCCAAAGGGGATGATTATGCACTTTTTGGCATTCAGCTTGAGGCCATGATTTTGACACCAGGTATCCGTCTCAGTGAGACCCTTCTGGAGGGTGTCTGTATCAGCTGGATAATCAATTATGGCCCCTAATTTGCAGTCTTCTGCAAACTCGGTCAGCCAAAGTCCTCTTATGCTTGCCTGTACCTCTGAGAAGTATATACCGAAGAGGAGGGGTCCTAGGACTGAGCCCTGGGTTACGCTACTTGTAACCAGTTTAGAGTCAGACCTAGAGTCTGCAACTCTCACCATGTGGATTCTGTCTGTGAGCTAATTTGCAACCCATCTCATGATGTAGGGGTTCAGTTTAGTGAGTTTGTCTATAATACCAGAATGGGGAATGGTGTTGAAAGCCTTTGCGAGGTCTAGGTAGGCTGTGTGGACCTCCTTACCCTCATCTAATTCCTTAGTAACTGTCTCAAAGAAGTCCACTAAGTTTAGGAGGCATGATCTGCCCTTAACAAAGCCAAACTGGCTGGGGTCCATAGTTTGGAGTTTTCCATTGTCTCTGTTAATGAGTTCCATGATGATGCGCTCCATAGCCTTGCAGACCAGGTTAGTCAGGCTTATAGGGTGATAGTTCCTGGGGTCAGTTGTGGCTTCACCTTTGTAGAGTGGGATAACTGTTGCTGTGTGCCACTCTGTGGGTACGTAACCTGTAGAGAGGTTGAGTTTGAACAGTGAGTTTAGGTGAGGGTTTAGTTCATTTTGGAGCTCTTGTAGGACACAGCCTGAGACACCGTCCGGTCCCATTAAGGTTGTGTTTTTGGCTTTGGATAGGGCTGTTTTAACTTGTGTGTCGGTGATTGCCGGGGCCTTACATTCTTCTCTTATGGTTATGGGCCCTTTAGGGGGTGAGAGGGGTGTGAAGTTTGCACTGAACCTGTCTGCCAAAATGTTGGCAATATCAGTCGGTTCAGTGTATTTTGTGCCATTCTGCACCAACTCAGAGCAGATCTGAGAGTTTCCACTTAGGTTCTTGACATAGCTAAAGAATGCTTTGTGGTTATCTTTGGAGTCCTTGGCAATTTTTCTTT
The DNA here is from genome assembly GCF_019279795.1 of Protopterus annectens. NCBI lineage: Eukaryota > Metazoa > Chordata > Ceratodontiformes > Protopteridae > Protopterus > Protopterus annectens. Next base: position 1,313,432,023 of record NC_056735.1, on the reverse strand, counting down.
CGAAGCTAGCCTTGGATGATTTAATGAGGGATCGTAGTTTCTTGCTGATACTGATCAGGGATGTCTTTCCTTCTAGGGATTTTGCTCTTATCTGTACTAGTTTCCTCCTTCTATTGTAGAGCCTGTTTATGGCAGGGGTCCACCAGATTGGTTTCCTTTTCTTGGAGGAGTGAGTCTTGGTTTTACTTGGGATAGCATGATCCATGCATTCCTGCAGATGATCATAGAGTGCCTTTGTATAGGTTTCAGCAGCTTGGACAGGATTGTCTATTGGCATGGGGGCTGTAAACCACTGCGCCACTAACCTGGAGGTGTGAGTATCCTTGATGAATATGGATACACCCCCACCTTTTGTGTTTCGGTCCGGGTTCTGTGGCCGAAAGGTATGGTATGAGTTATAGCCTGGTAGTGCTGGGGTGCTCTCTGGAGCCTTAAACCAGGATTCTGTTACTGCACAGATATCGATGTTCTCCATACTGAGGAGTGTCTCGAGTGCGTGCATTTTGAGGTTTAGACTTCTGGCGTTGAGTAGCATTACCCTCAGTTTTTGGTTACTTGTGCTATTTACGGTAGTGGATTTGTCTTTTGAGCCTTGCCTAAAAACGGCACTATGGGGTATGGGGGCGGCAAGAGCCTTTGCCAGTATTCAAAAGCCTAAGGGTGACAGGTACAAGCCATCTCTTGTAAAGCAACGTGGCTTGTCAAGTATGTCATCCCAGGCAGGCAGATACTGGATCCCCTTTGAATGACACCAGAAACTTAGCCAATTGTTGAAGTTAATCATTTTTTTTCTTTATACTGTAGCATCATTCTTGGTGAGGGCAGGATGCTACTTAGGGTCAGGGTCATACCTGCCTGGGCTACATGATCGGAGAGCTCTTCTATATCTCTTTTCATGTAGTCCAGGGAGGTATGTCTCAGGTCATTCACACCAACATGTAGAATGACAGAGTCATATTTGTACTTGTTCTGGAGTGACTTGAGTGCTTGTGTTATGTGGCGGATCCTGACACCTGACAGGCAGCTAACTGTAACTTTCTCCTTGTCCAGCCTAGTTAGTGGGATATCAGTGTGCCTGACTATAGAGTCACCTATCACTAGTGTGTTGGGTATGTTATTTTGCCTTAAGGGCTGTGATTGCTTGGCACACTGATTATGTGAAGTATGTGTTGTATGGTTGATGATGGGTTGTGGGGCTTCTTGGATGACTGCTTTGGAGGTCTCTGTTGCTTTTGCAGATTTTTATTTATTTTTCTTTTTAACAATAAACATCAGTAAATCAGAAACCAAGGTAGGATTGTTTAGATATGCTCTGGATTTTCCTCTCTGTTTGCTTGTCTAAAAGCTATCCCTTTCCAACAACCAACAGTGAAATTAAAGGTAAAGCAGCAAAATATGAATCAAAGTAAGTCTTGTTAACAAGCTATCCCTTCCTACCTACAAACCATGAAAAACAGTGATAACAAATAAAATATAAATTCAACTTCACAGTAAATCAAAAACCAAGGTAAGATTGTTTAGATATGCCATGTGGGTGTCCTCTTCATGAGATGGCAGTGGTATCAGTACCAGGTACATACAGAGTATTGAAACTGCATGATCATGACTGCCCCGCAATGTGTGCTATGGCCATGGTGACCATGTCAGTTAAGGCATCCCTGTCATGACACTACATGCACATTTCTTTGTAGTAGGTATGAAGTGGTATTACACAACTTTGACCTAGTTTCTCAATGTTGTATACTCACAGTGGGGCCAGAGATGCTGTCAGCATAGCTGTGGAGGGTCTATGGCACTGGATTGAAAACTGATTTAATCGAACGGCCTTTACACCGAAAATGCTGTTGATAGAAATCAGTTTTGTGGGGGCTGTGCCCCCACACCCCCCGCTAAATATATATACCAACTCCAAGATTGCAGTACAGTGAGGAAAGGGCAAATCATCTGATCTTCACTGTAACGTGATCTCACAAAACCAATTTCTATCAATGGCATTTTCGGCATAAAAGCTGTTCAATGAAATCAGTTTGAGATCCAGTGTCATAGACCCAGCTGTGGATAGATGTGTTGCTAGCCAAGGTGATCATATATAATGGATGTATGGCTGTGTCCTGGGATGCAGGTCTTTAGGTGCCACTGGACTTCCTTTACACATGAACATGAACCTGTGGTCTATGCCCAGACATAACAGGCCTCCCATTCCCTACACCTTGCATCAGCCAAGTCCAGTGATGGCAAAGTCCACAATCCAAATGCATGCCCTGCAATAGCATCATGGATACAGACCCTGATGGACCTGTAGCCTGTGATGTGCATATATACATGCCCATGGCCAGACATGGTGCTGTGTGTTCCCCCTTACACATCTGCATCCTGATCCACATACCTGTTGTGTACCTCTCATCAATCAATTTTAGGTGTCAGCTGGACCTCTACACATATTATTTATTTTATTTTACATTTGTTGACCTGGAAAGTCCGAATGGATATATGTCCATTTTCAGTGGAGGCCCGGGGAGAAAAGCTCCAAAGACAATAACAAGAATTATATAAACATATTCTAATGACTTTTTAAACTAATAAAACTTAATTAACATTGAAATATTAAGACACATTAAAACACATTTATAAGCAGATTATAAAAACTGTACATTCCTAGCAAACTAATAAAACTTAATTAACAGTGAACTTTTAAGACACATTTAAACACATTTATAAACAGGTTGTAACAACAGTACATTCATAGGTAGGGTAGTGATTTTTTGCCTAGGCAAATTCTTCATTAGGAAGAGTCTGAAGAGAGAAAGACACAGCAAGAGGGATACAATAGTTATAGGTTTAAAGTGATCAGTAAAGGGGGGAACAGGAATCAGTCAGGATTAGAGCATGGGCAAAGCCATTGTGATTTTATGAACATTTTTAGTTGTTTCTTGAAAGGAGGTGTGGATGTAAGGGATGTTAGTTCTCTTGGAAGATTATTCCAAGAATAACCAATGGAGTTAGAGAACAGGCAGTCCCCAGATTTGTTGTTGGATTTTAGGGTAGAAACAAGTACTCTGTTGGCTGATTGTAAGGTTAAAAGATTTTGGTAAGGGCTAATAAGGTTTTTGAATATGTGAGTATTTGAGGGATGATGCAGGATCTTGTGAGTGATTTTGAGTTGCTGAAAAAGAAGCTGGTTTTGCAGTTCAAGCCATCCTAGACGTTTGAGATTTTTGCAGTGGTGGGTACGAAATGGGACATCTGTGGCAAATCTGGCTATGCTGTTATAAGATGTTACCAACTTATTTATATTGCTTTTGGAGAGGTTTGTTTAAATTTGGGAGGGATAGAGGAGGGTAGAAATTAGGTGAGTTTGGGCAATAGTAGTTCTGGCTGAGGGTGTGAGAAAGGGTTTAAGTCTGTAAAGGGAGCCAAGTTTTCTATTAACTGATTTAATAGTTAGGTTAATATGTGTGTCAAAGTTAAGACTATTATCGATTGTTACCTCTAAATGTTTGGTGGTTATGTCAGGAACTATTCTGGCTACATTGTTAGATATGACTGTGAAGTTGATGTCTGGGGATTTCTGAGTGGGGGTGAACAATAGTAATTTAGTTTTTTTAGGGCTAAGGAGGAGACAACGTTGATGGAACCAGTTTTCAACTAAGGTGAAAATTTGTTGGGTCCTGGATTGAAGTTGGGAAGGTGAGGAGGTGGCACAGATTAAAGTTGAATTGTCGGTGTATTGTATACAGGTGGCTTGTGGAAGGAAGGTTGTCAGATCATTAATGAAAATAGTAAAGAGGAGTGGTCCCAAGATATATCCTTGTGGGACACCAAGTGTAATAGGGAGGAGAGAGGATAGTTCCTTGTCCCAGAGGACTGCTTGTTGTCTGTTTCCTAGGTAGGACTTAAACCATTTCACTGATTGTGTATCTAATGAGAGAGATTTTAGTATATCTATCAATAGTTCATGGTTCACCATATTAATTGGAGAGGTCAATAAACAAGCAGCAGATAGGAGATTGTTATTTCGATTTTTATTTATACAGTCTGAAAAGGATAAGAGAGCTGTGGTAGTGCTATGATATGGTCTAAAGCCATGCTGGCAGTCTACTAGAAGGTGATTTTGGAGGAGATGCTTCAGAAGCTGACGATGAATACATCTTTCCATACTTTTTGCTATAGGTGAAAGTAGGGCTAGATGGCAGAAGTTTGAGAGTTCCTTTGAGTTTCCTCCCTTGTGGAGTGGGATAATATGTGAGACTTTCCAGATATTTGGGATGGAACATTCTGTAATGGTTCTGTTAATTAAGATGGAAATGGGGAAGGCAAGTACTCCTGCTGCTAATTTCAGATATTCAGCTGGAAGGAGATCAGCTGATGGGGTGCAAGGTTTAAGTTTCAGTAGTAGGGTATGTATGAGAGATGTTGGAATGGGCTGTAGTTGTAATAGGGGTAGTATATTAGTAGGCACAGGAGGGTTAGAGGTATACACTGATGGTAAGGAACTGGCTAGAGATTGAACAGTTTCTGAGAAAAAAAATTGTTAGAAGTGTCAGGAATTTTGATGGAAGAATGTTGAGTCAAATTAGAGGGGGTAGGTGTTTTAGAGTGACCAGGATGAAGTAATTTATTTATTCCTGACCAGAATTTTTGTGGGTTTTGATGTTGGTTTTGTTGGAATTGTAGGCAATATTTTTTTTGTCAAGGAATATAGATTTCTTAGTGGCATTTCTAATCTGTCTAAAGTTTAAGTGATCAGTTGGATTCTTTGTATGTCCCATTTGGTCCAGATCTTATTTCTAAGTCACACTTTTTTGCCTTGTCTCTTTTGAGAGCCAGGGAGCTGGTTTGTTCCTAATTCTGATCATACGAGAAGGGGCATGGTGCTCTAGGATTAGTAAGAATTTGTTATTAAAGTATGAGACAGCTTCCTCAAGTGGTAAGTATTTTAGGGGGGGTCCAACTGCAGGCTCTAAGTTCTTCCTGAAAGTTAACTGGGTTCAGATTCTTTGTGTTACGGGTGGTTCTGAAGTTTACTTGACTGGGAAAAGAGGTTTTTAGTTTAGTTATAAAGGTGAGAGAGTGGTCACATACTATCTTTCTTCCCACACCATCTCTAGATTTCTGTTGCCAGACAGCAATATCTCTCAACTAAGCCATGGTTATATGAACTTTCACAGGTGGACTGGGGACATCCTATACCTGAGCCCTACATGGTTATATGAACTTTCACAGGTGGACTGGGGACATCCTATACCTGAGCCCTACATGGTTATATGAACTTTCACAGGTGGACTGGGGACATCCTATACCTGAGCCCTACATGGTTATATGAACTTTCACTGGTGGACTGGGGACATCCTATACCTGAGCCCTACATGGTTATATGAACTTTCACAGGTGGACTGGGGACATCCTATACCTGAGCCCTACATGGTTATATGAACTTTCACAGGTGGACTGGGGACATCCTATACCTGAGCCCTACATGGTTATATGAACTTTCACAGGTGGACTGGGGACATCCTATACCTGAGCCCTACATGGTTATATGAACTTTCACAGGTGGACTGGGGACATCCTATACCTGAGCCCTACATGGTTATATGAACTTTCACAGGTGGACTGGGGACATCCTATACCTGAGCCCTACATGGTTATATGAACTTTCACAGGTGGACTGGGGACATCCTATACCTGAGCCCTACATGGTTATATGAACTTTCACAGGTGGACTGGGGACATCCTATACCTGAGCCCTACATGGTTATATGAACTTTCACAGGTGGACTGGGGACATCCTATACCTGAGCCCTACATGGTTATATGAACTTTCACAGGTGGACTGGGGACATCCTATACCTGAGCCCTACATGGTTATATGAACTTTCACAGGTGGACTGGGGACATCCTATACCTGAGCCCTACATGGTTATATGAACTTTCACAGGTGGACTGGGGACATCCTATACCTGAGCCCTACATGGTTATATGAACTTTCACAGGTGGACTGGGGACATCCTATACCTGAGCCCTACATGGTTATATGAACTTTCACAGGTGGACTGGGGACATCCTATACCTGAGCCCTACATGGTTATATGAACTTTCACAGGTGGACTGGGGACATCCTATACCTGAGCCCTACATGGTTATATGAACTTTCACAGGTGGACTGGGGACATCCTATACCTGAGCCCTACATGGTTATATGAACTTTCACAGGTGGACTGGGGACATCCTATACCTGAGCCCTACATGGTTATATGAACTTTCACAGGTGGACTGGGGACATCCTATACCTGAGCCCTACATGGTTATATGAACTTTCACAGGTGGACTGGGGACATCTATACCTGAGCCCTACATGGTTATATGAACTTTCACAGGTGGACTGGGGACATCCTATACCTGAGCCCTACATGGTTATATGAACTTTCACAGGTGGACTGGGGACATCCTATACCTGAGCCCTACATGGTTATATAAACTTTCACAGGTGGACTGGGGACATCCTATACCTGAGCCCTACATGGTTATATGAACTTTCACAGGTGGACTGGGGACATCCTATACCTGAGCCCTACATGGTTATATGAACTTTCACAGGTGGACTGGGGACATCTATACCTGAGCCCTACATGGTTATATGAACTTTCACAGGTGGACTGGGGACATCCTATACCTGAGCCCTACATGGTTATATGAACTTTCACAGGTGGACTGGGGACATCCTATACCTGAGCCCTACATGGTTATATGAACTTTCACAGGTGGACTGGGGACATCCTATACCTGAGCCCTACATGGTTATATGAACTTTCACAGGTGGACTGGGGACATCCTATACCTGAGCCCTACATGGTTATATGAACTTTCACAGGTGGACTGGGGACATCCTATACCTGAGCCCTACATGGTTATATGAACTTTCACAGGTGGACTGGGGACATCCTATACCTGAGCCCTACATGGTTATATGAACTTTCACAGGTGGACTGGGGACATCCTATACCTGAGCCCTACATGGTTATATGAACTTTCACAGGTGGACTGGGAACATCCTATACCTGAGCCCTACATGGTTATATGAACTTTCACAGGTGGACTGGGGACATCCTATACCTGAGCCCTACATGGTTATATGAACTTTCACAGGTGGACTGGGGACATCCTATACCTGAGCCCTACATGGTTATATGAACTTTCACAGGTGGACTGGGGACATCCTATACCTGAGCCCTACATGGTTATATGAACTTTCACAGGTGGACTGGGGACATCCTATACCTGAGCCCTACATGGTTATATGAACTTTCACAGGTGGACTGGGGACATCCTATACCTGAGCCCTACATGGTTATATGAACTTTCACAGGTGGACTGGGGACATCCTATACCTGAGCCCTACATGGTTATATGAACTTTCACAGGTGGACTGGGGACATCCTATACCTGAGCCCTACATGGTTATATGAACTTTCACAGGTGGACTGGGGACATCCTATACCTGAGCCCTACATGGTTATATGAACTTTCACAGGTGGACTGGGGACATCCTATACCTGAGCCCTACATGGTTATATGAACTTTCACAGGTGGACTGGGGACATCTATACCTGAGCCCTACATGGTTATATGAACTTTCACAGGTGGACTGGGGACATCCTATACCTGAGCCCTACATGGTTATATGAACTTTCACAGGTGGACTGGGGACATCCTATACCTGAGCCCTACATGGTTATATGAACTTTCACAGGTGGACTGGGGACATCCTATACCTGAGCCCTACATGGTTATATGAACTTTCACAGGTGGACTGGGGACATCCTATACCTGAGCCCTACATGGTTATATGAACTTTCACAGGTGGACTGGGGACATCCTATACCTGAGCCCTACATGGTTATATGAACTTTCACAGGTGGACTGGGGACATCCTATACCTGAGCCCTACATGGTTATATGAACTTTCACAGGTGGACTGGGGACATCCTATACCTGAGCCCTACATGGTTATATGAACTTTCACAGGTGGACTGGGGACATCCTATACCTGAGCCCTACATGGTTATATGAACTTTCACAGGTGGACTGGGGACATCCTATACCTGAGCCCTACATGGTTATATGAACTTTCACAGGTGGACTGGGGACATCCTATACCTGAGCCCTACATGGTTATATGAACTTTCACAGGTGGACTGGGGACATCCTATACCTGAGCCCTACATGGTTATATGAACTTTCACAGGTGGACTGGGGACATCCTATACCTGAGCCCTACATGGTTATATGAACTTTCACAGGTGGACTGGGGACATCCTATACCTGAGCCCTACATGGTTATATGAACTTTCACAGGTGGACTGGGGACATCCTATACCTGAGCCCTACATGGTTATATGAACTTTCACAGGTGGACTGGGGACATCCTATACCTGAGCCCTACATGGTTATATGAACTTTCACAGGTGGACTGGGGACATCCTATACCTGAGCCCTACATAGTTATATGAACTTTCACAGGTGGACTGGGGACATCCTATACCTGAGCCCTACATGGTTATATGAACTTTCACAGGTGGACTGGGGACATCCTATACCTGAGCCCTACATGGTTATATGAACTTTCACAGGTGGACTGGGGACATCCTATACCTGAGCCCTACATGGTTATATGAACTTTCACAGGTGGACTGGGGACATCCTATACCTGAGCCCTACATGGTTATATGAACTTTCACAGGTGGACTGGGGACATCCTATACCTGAGCCCTACATGGTTATATGAACTTTCACAGGTGGACTGGGGACATCCTATACCTGAGCCCTACATGGTTATATGAACTTTCACAGGTGGACTGGGGACATCCTATACCTGAGCCCTACATGGTTATATGAACTTTCACAGGTGGACTGGGGACATCCTATACCTGAGCCCTATGTGCTCTCATTCTCCCTTTCATTAGATGTCACACTCTCGTCATTTTTACACCATATCAAATAACTACAAAAATAATCCCAAACAATTCTGTACCTCTATTGGTAACCTTCTAAACCCAGGTACAAAAAAGAAACCCCTGTCCACACTCAGAGAAATTTCCAAATTGCAACTCTTTTTAATACCTACTTCATAGACATCATAGCTAACATTACTACCAGTCTCTCAAAACCAATCCCCACATCAAATACACCTGACCAATATACTCCTCTCCAGTTTACCTCCTCACAGGCTCTGGTCCTCACCACAAACAGATCACATCAAACCAATCCCAAAACACAAAGTCAGTCTCAGCTCTCAACTAGCTCACACACAAACTCTACTACTAACATCTCCCCACATGCTCCAGTCCTCACCATAAACACACCACATCTAACCAATCTCACAACACAAAATCAGTCTCACCCCCCACCCCAGCTCAAACTCAAACTCTGCTACCACCACCTCCTTCCTTTAGTTCACAATCAACACTGTCTCTACAGTGACCATATTAAAAAAAAACTTCTCCAAAAACTTAAACCATGCTCCAATGCAGCAGGCAGTTTGTCCAGAGAGTATCTAAAAATTGCTGCTGAAAGTAATGCCTATCCCATCAGCATAATCATTAATTGATCCATCCAAGAATTCTATGTACCTAACCTCTGGAAAAAAGCATACATACTTCCTCTACACAAAGGGGGTAACTCAACAGACATTTCCAACTCTTGCCTTATAGTTATACTTCCCCATCTCTAAACGCCTTGAAAAATGTCAGACTCAATATGGTTTCAGACTTAGCCACAGTACCTGCACTTCCCTAATTTCCTTTATGGATATAGTCAGTAAAGCTCATGACTCTGGTAAAATTGGCTCCACCCTATTTCTGGACCTATCACAGGCCTTCAATACCATTGCTCACTGTCTCCTTCTTTCCCAACTTTCCAACATCGGTCTGTCAACTCTTAACACTTCACTAGATTTAAAGCTACTTATCCAACAGACAGCAGGCCGTAAAATGGAAACAATCCATTTCACCTTACATACACAACCCTACAGGTGTCCCCCAATGATCTATATTAAGACCACTGCTATGTAACATTTTTGTCAGCACTCCTCCTTCCAACAAAGGTCTCGTGTGCAGTACACAGATGACTCCACTATTATCTGCTCTGCTGAAAACCCTACACAACTGCAACACATCACACAAGCAGCATTCACTGCTGTCGAGACTTGGCTTCACAGTCACCACCTGTTGTTAAACCCCAATAAGACCAAGCTCATAATGTTCACTCCAAAGAAAAATACTTCAGCCAGCAAACCTCTAACATATACTCCTGGAACCACACAAAAATAGAATTAGTCTCTCATACAAAATTGCTGGGGGTCATAATCAATGAAAATTTAAAATCTGACCTACACATTGAAAATAACA